>NC_092521.1:92512897-92812897 GCF_037038585.1 Patagioenas fasciata
AGCTTAAAGAAATGCTACAAATCCTGAATAGCTGTTAGTATTCCTCCACTGCATATTAAAAAAAACCCAGAGTGGAAATACACAACTAATATTTCAAAAAAAAGAATAGTTACAATTCTTATTGAGTGTTTATTTTATAAGTTACAATTTTTTTATTAAAGTTTTATTTCAAACAGTGGCAGAACTATAAGAATTTCCTACTTAACTTCACTACCAATATCTATGCTAGTGTTAGACAAAAGCAAACTTAGTCAGGGTTCAGCAGCGTGCTATTTGCACAGTACCAGTATTCAATGGCAACTGGACTGCCCATCTTCATTGATTACTAAAAGGAAAGAAAAACATGACTATCGGCTTACATAAATCAATGTGCAGCCTGTTTCGTGTGATGGCCACAGAAATGCCTTTGGTTTTTCTGAACTAAATGATTATAAATAACATTTTGCAAGTCAAAAGATAACACAATAATGAAGGAGTAATGGGAAAACATAAAACTAATTTCTTATATAATTTTCCAAATTTTAGATTCAGAACACATGTATTTCAAATGAGCAAAGTGTAGCCAAATGAAAAGATTCCAATGATTCACATGTTCCTATAATATAGTCCTTCATTAAATAACCCATCCACAAGTGAAAAACACACTTCCTTTTCAGCAAGCAATATATATAACATGGTCAATGTTCTTAGCTAACTAGGAAAGGTTTACATTTCCATTCTGGTAGGTTAGTAGGTGCTTTTAGTTCCACAGAAAATAATTTTTTTATACTGAAGCTTTCCCTTTATGTGACAAATATTATAGTCTGAGCTTGGAGTGAAAATAAAGCAAAGGAAATAAAAAAAATAGTTTCCATACACCAGGAGATTATAGGAAGAGCTAGCAATCCCTTAACTTTGCAGTTGAGTACATATATGGTGCTGCAGTATGCATTTTATAAGTGCAGAATCACCCCAAAAGAAGTTTTAGTGCAAGTATATAAAATATACTTTTAAGTTTTGGTGTACTGAAGGCAGATAGACTTGCTGTGGAATCACAAGACTCCTAGTTAGATCCTATTATAAGAATCTAGTCATCCACCCTTTACCTTCCTCTCTTCATGCTCCTTCTCTTGGAGTCTATGCATCATTTCGTTGGCAGCTTGCACTGAAATAACAAATTGCAGTACATCAGTCTGTTGTTCTAAATCAAAGAAACTTGCCTGAAAGGGATTTAAAAGACATGAGGCAGTTGCAAGTCAAAGACTATATTCCACTGTGTCACTTAACTCTGCACAAAAAAGATTTGTCAGTACTTTCTGGAAATGCTTTACACTGATAACTGCATGGGGGCATAACACCAAGTTCAACTCTCGTGCATTCTAGAAGCCAAAAAAAGAAAGGCAGCTATGTCCTCTTGTGCCCATACTCCTTAGTGTTGCTGATGAGCTAGAGTGTACTACTCAGCACCTCAGAAGACAGGAAAAAACCCTCAAATCACTAAGTAGAAACAGATGACCAGGCTCTATATTTAGTTGAGGTTTTTTTCTTATTTTTCCCTATCAAATGTAAGAAGTGATTTAGTATAAACGATATACATGGAGAACATCTTTATGATGGTGCCAGTCTCTTCTCTTGTGAGACTAAGCCTAGGAAAATTTGTCAATGGAAACAGGAAAAAAACCTGCATAGGGATACAGTTCCTAACTTATTTAACACTTAACGCAGAATTAAATAAACTAATTTTCCCAAAGCAGACATTTCTCCCACTAATGCATCCTAGTATTGAGAAATACTGTACATCGTCTTAAAGCTGGTGACTTCTCACACCAGGAGGCAGCCCTCGTAGCTGATGAGGAGCTGGGAGCACCATGAACTGGAAGATCTCTGCTGGCTGACTCTGAGCCACTCAGGACCATTAGAAGACAGTTGCAAGTGACAGTTATAGCAGACTCCCTACAGCAAAGGATGGAGGCTCCCCATCTGTTCATGTGATTTGTCTGTCATCTAGAGAGGCTTGCCAGGACGTTGCAGAGAGGCTACTGAGGCTTGGACTGGTGTTCTTCCATGTAGACACCAGCGGCACTCAGGGTGACCTGTGAAATATCAGGAATCACTACAGGGATCTGGGTGCAGCGGTCAAAGGCACAGGGGGGTTCAGGTAATGTTCTCCTGAGCCTTTCTGGTGAGGGGGACTCCATGGATCTTTGGGGTTAAAAGCTAGTTGCACAGTTGGTGTTGGCAGCAGGGATCAGTTTCTACAACCACGAAACCCATTCTGAGCATCAACAGTTGCTTGGAAGAGATGGGATCCACCTGATTAAACAGGGTAAAAGTATCTTTGCCAACAGAAGGGACATAGCAGCCTTTTCAAGGATCACCTCCTCCAAGCTCAAGAAAGGTCCATTCCAACCAGTAGGTAATCAGCAGAGGGAGCAGGAGGTCTGCATGGATGAGTAAGGAGTTTCTAACTGAATGGAGACTTAAAAAAGGAAGTGTACAAGAGGTGGAAGCATGGGCAGGTGAGCCAGGAGGAATATAGAGTTGCTGTTTGATCATGCAGAGACAAGGTTAGAAAAGTCAAGGCTGATCTGGAGCTGGATCTGGAAAAGGATGCGAAAGGCAACATGAAAGGAGTCTACAAGTATGTAAACAGCAAAAGGAAAACTAGGGAAAATACAGGTCCTCTGCTGAAAGGGGCAGGGGAGCTGGTGACAAAGAACATGGAAAAGGCCACCTTTGCCTTAGACCTCACCATAAAGACCAGGCTTCAAGAACCCCAGGCCCCTGAGACAAGAGGAAAATTTGGAGCAAATACAACTTACCCTTGGTGGAGGAAGACGAGCTTAGGGAACACTTAAACCAGCTGGAAATATCTGAGTCCACGGGGCCTCACAGGTTGCATCCATGAGTGCTGAGAGAGCTCCCTGATGTCACTGTAAGGCCACTCTCTCTCTCCCTCTCTCTGAATAATCACCGCAACTGGGAAAGGTTCTTGAAGACTGGACTCTGACCTTTAAGAAGGCCAAAAAGGAAAATCTAGGGAACTACTGGCCAAGCAGCCCACCTCAATCCTGGGAAAGGTGATGGAAAAAATTCTCCTGGAAACATTTCAAAACACATGAAGGGGATGAAGTCATCAGCAGTAGTCTGCATGAATTTATGGATGGGAAAACATCCTTAACTGACCCAACGGGTCTTCTACAATGCAGTGACTAGCCTGACAGATGAGGGGAAACCAGACAATGTTGTTTACCTCAGTTTCAGTAAGGCCTTTGACAGTGTCTCCTCTAACACCCTCATAAACCAGCTAACAAAGTATGCATTAGGTAAGTGGACAGTGAGGTGGACTGAAAATTGGCTGAGCAGCCCAGCCTAGAGCCTGCGATCAGCAGCACCAAGTCAAGTTGGAAGCAAGTCACCAGTGGTTTACCCCAGATGTCAGCACTGTAGCCGATACTGTTTAACATCTTCATCAGTGACCCAGATGCTGGAGCAGAGTGCATCCTTAGCAAGTTTGCAGATGATACAAAACCAGGAGGAGTGACTGACAGATGATATGGTTGTGCTGCCATTCAGAGGGACCTTGAGCAACTGGAGAATTGGGCTGAGAGGAATCTTTCGAAGTTCAACACATGGAAATGACAAGTCCTGCATCTGGGGAGAAATAATTCCAGGCAGAAACACACACTGGTGACCAATAACACAGTCTTGCAGCAAAACAAAGTGGCCAAAAGCATCCTGGGCTGCATTAGGAAAAGCATTGCCAACAGGTCAAGGAAGGTGATTCCTCCTCTCTGCTCAGTGCTGGTGAAGCTGCACCTGTGGTAGTGTGTTCACTTCTGGGCTCCCCAGTAAATGGAAGAGATGGACTTAGTGGAGTAAGTCCACCACATGGATGACTAAGGGAGTAGAGTATGTCTCATATGAGAAGAGACTCAGACTGTTCAGCCTGGAGAAAAAAAGGCCCAGGCAGGATCTCATCAATGTGAATAAATATCTGATTGAAGGGAATAAAGATGAGAGACCCAGAATCTTTACTACAGTGCTCACTGACAGGACAAGAGGCAGTGGGTACAAACTAAAACACATGAGAATCTATCTGAACACAAGAAAACACTTTTTTTCCAGTGAGAGTGGTCAAACACTGGCATAGGTTGCCTAGAGAGGTTGTGGAGTCTCCATCAGTAGAGATATTCAAAACTCAACCAAACATAGTCCTGGTGAACTAGTCTATCTGCCATTGCCTGCACAGTGATGTTGGATAAAATGACCTCCAGAGGTCTCTTCCCACCTTGATCGTTCTGTGACTTTACTACTAATGATCTATTGCACAGCTGACCATTAGAAAGACAAGTAGTACTCCATTCAGAAGGCAATATAACATATGTACTAATTGCATAGCTAAACTTTAAGTTTCAAATATTTTCCTGCCATCGTTTTATGTGCATAGCATTATCTACCATTTGTAATTCTGCAAGATGCCATATAAACAAGTTATATGAGATTAAATGCTTATTCAACATGTTATACATAAAATAAAACAAAACCCCCACACTGGCATGTTTCAACTACATACATTTGGCAGCTAAAGCTACACAGCCAGAGTAAGAAGCAATGTGCTTACATCTCTTGAATATTTCATTCAAATTGCCAGGCATGGCCTGCTCACACTTGGGAAGAACATGTTCATTTGTTTCAAAGATTGTGTTCTTTAGATTTTCAAGTACTCGTAGTTCTCGGAGGCCACGTTTTTCCTGCCAGAAGAAATGAAGGAAAATTAGTGGCTAAGAAGGAATTCTACTTTCCAAAATAAGATAGTTTTCCAGTTGATAAACAAATATCTTTAACTCAAAGACTAAATCGTTTTCTATTAAAGTGTTACTCTATTTAGCACAATTGACAAAATTAGTTTTGTGAAAAACTAATTCTTCACAATAAAATACAGTAATACTTTGAATGACACTTCTAGCCTTTGTGAGAAAAGTTAGTATTTACTAATGAAAACATTGTGTGGAAAATGTGCAGGTTTGTATAGATAATCTAGAGCAGTGATGCCAAACTCATTTTCACTGGGGGCCACATCAGACAACCTTTGAAGGCAACGGCGAGGCTGATGTGGTGCCTGGTGAAAATGAGTTTGACAGCCCTGATCTACAGGATATCAAAAACAACAGAGAGAAACAGAGCTTGAAAGTATTGCATTTTGTGACTCGGCTGTCACAGAGAAATAATACAGCAGTGATTTTGCTTGCTTGATGTCTGACCTTCCAGATATAGCATGGTATGAAGTTAAAACAATGCAAGTAAAATTGTTTTTACTGAAGTAATGCAATGAAGTCAACATAACACAGCTGACTAAAGAGGCAGCCCATCTTCTGGCTCATTGCTGATCATGATTAATTACATGAAGAACAAGCTTTGCTTTATTGTTTACAAAAAAAAAAAATCTGAAGCCATGGCACTACTTCCACTCCAAATTTCACCTGTACTTTCCTTTAGATAATGAAAAAGATTCTGTAATCTGCTGCAGGCTGCTGCCTGCCCCCTTCCCCTTCTTCAGAGTTATGAGTACAATTACACACAAGCATTCATAATGCTAATCATAACACAATTCTAGATGATTAAAAAAATGCTTCAGCACATGAAGTGGGCAACTGGATCACCAAACCCATTTTAAAACTCCACAGAGGCACAAGGCACAGACAAGTAAAGCTGCTTAAGTAAAGAGGTTCCCAGCTTCCCAAATGCAAATCTACATTCTTCATAGATGTTGATCACTGAAAGAAGGAGCTTACATCCTACTACAACGAAAAAATATCTGATGTCTCAAAGTCAGAAATGTGTGTATTTTTTTAAGAAATTTTAAGTTGCAAAAATGTAAATAATCCTCTGGTTTTGCAAAAAAAAAATTTTTTTAAAAGATCTAATATATGAAATTTGTCTAAGAAATACAACAAGACTTTGGGTGCAATGACAAATATATGAATTATAATTATAAATACATGAGTTATAATTTTGTGACTGAGTTTAAAATTTTCCTTTCTATGAAAAACCATGTGAAATTATTTACTCTATCCTATAACTTACATAGAAAAGTCTAGTTCACATACTTCTTTTGTACAGAGACAAATGAGACGTGCTTGAAATATTAGCTACGGGGTGGGGGGAAGACATTTTAATGTCATTTTTCATAAAGAACAGCCCTGCACACTACAAGTTTGAGGCATAACTGTATTTTCAGGAC
Organism: Patagioenas fasciata; assembly: GCF_037038585.1. Taxonomy (NCBI): domain Eukaryota; kingdom Metazoa; phylum Chordata; class Aves; order Columbiformes; family Columbidae; genus Patagioenas; species Patagioenas fasciata. The sequence continues at coordinate 92,519,121 of NC_092521.1, forward strand.
TAACATTAAGATTTTAAATTCCGCTTTCTGTAAGAATGAAAATCTACTCTGAAATAGCCTTTTGTTGACACAAGATTCTACTTCTCTAAACTTTTGCTGCCATCTTGTGGAAACCATATTACACTTCCCAAGCAAATTTGGATATAAACGCTTTTCCATCTTCGGTACTTCAGCCTTATTTGCAGCCAATCAGAGAACATTCATTCATTTTTTAATGATTTTCTTATTTTGCATAAATTGTTGCTCTTCTCTTCTAGAACTATTAATTTCTTTCACAGAACAAAATATAAAGCAAAATCAAATCCCAGCTGTGCCATCTGAAGCAGAAAGCAGTTTCTTAGTCAAATGTGAACCTGTATCAGCCAACAATATTTTCCTTAAACCAACTAGATTTCTCTAAGACATTAGAATTACATCACTCTCCTACATCAATACTCTTGCCAGACTTTCACAGGAAAAATATTTGTGACCCCTTCAGAACTTTTAAATAAAAAGACTTAAATTACTGCCTTGTTTACTAAAGTTGTAGATATATACTACAGGTGTGTTATTTTTGGCAAGAAATGCACATCAAGTGTTTCTGAAGAAAATTACATGCATATTATAATCTGTAAAAAGATGCTAACACTGTTTAAGGTCTCAGATTCTGAAGATTACAGCACCCAGTAATATACAAATACTTACTTCAAATTCTTTAACAAAGTAACGTACTTCTCCCTGAATTACTGGTCTGTGATCCAGTAGTCTTGAATAGATTTCCCCAACATCTAGAAGATTAATGAAAGTCAGATTTTTAGTTTTCCTTCTCTCACATTACATACTAAGCCAAACAACACCAGGTAGCATGACATACTTGCAATGCAATAGGCACTACTGCTCACCAAATACATGCAAAATCAGAAGAGCACCACAATAACATTTGTAGGCTACTCTACCTAATCAGCAAACTACCGGTTTAGATAAAATGCAATGAAACAAAGTTTTAGGTGCCATAGACACCTTTGTGTGAAACACTCTCCTCTGTTTCTCAGCACCCTCTGTTTCAGTCCTCTTTAGTACAGCTTCCATATCTGACTGTTAACGGTGCTAAAAATTGTATGCAGAGCAGAACTAAAGGCTACAGCTCAACAGAGATTCACAGTTTAGGATATGGGAGTTTTCTCCAGCGAAAGACAAGAAGAAAGCTCGCTACCAAGGAAGCCTGCTAGCATTTTTTTTTTGTATTCCAGGGTCAAAGATTTGAAACTTACTCTTGAAGAAGAGTATTAACAACATAAATATATATGAGAAATAGCCTTGGCTATCACACAATAAAAAAAGCCTACTCAATTTAAAAGCAATCTGATAGCACAGCATTTAAAGAAATATACACTGTAATTCAAAGAAGCACTTTAAACTGATGCTGAACTGGCAGTACCATCTGAAGAACACTCCAACTTTTTGTCCTGCCACCAGCTGCCTATTCCCGTCGTGTGGCTCTCCCTGTCTGCTGCACCGATGAACATTTCATCAGCAACCTGAATCTCACCCCATTCCAAAAACAAAGTCGTGAACAACGACTTCAAATTGGGGAAATAACATGGTTACACAAACAAAGCACAGGCTAAACCACTTCCAAGTTCGAACGTTTCTGTGTACAGGTTAACTAGGGCGAAACACGGGTGCTTGGGTGAACAAGGCACAAGAGTTTCCCAGTGGCGAGGACTCAGCTTCCCAAAACAAAGCCACGCAGCCACCCGAGTGTCAAACTAATAAATAGCTTAAAATAAAGCCCGTTGAGCTTCCTAGGAGCCTCACGTCACACTTCGGGGCGCCGCGGAGGGCCGGGGAGCGGCTGAGGGGCCCGTCATCTCCCGGGACACCCCGCCCCGCTCAGGGGACACGCTTCCCCCCGGGCCCGGCAGCCCCTCAACGCCCATCCCGCCCGTGCACCTTGGGCTCGGCCACCGCAGGGACCCGCTACCGAACCAGGCCGGTCCCACTCCTCACCCTTTATGATGGGCTGAATCGGGGATCCGGCCGCCAGCGTCTCCCGCTTCCTGTCGCTGGGGGGCGGCGGCGGGGCCGCCCCGCTCCGGCCGGGGGACGCGGGGCCACCCTCGCTCATAGCGCCCGGCGCCCCGGCGGCACCCCGTGGGCAGCCCGGGCCCTTCCCCGCCCGCCGAACTTCCGCCTCGCCTCGCCCCGCCGCCTCGGTGTGAGGTCATCGCGGCGCGCCCGCCGCCTCGGCAGCGGCGGCCGTTGCTGCGGTAACGGTGGCGGGACGGGACGGGCCCGGCGGCGCCCGCCGAGCTGCGCTGGGGAGGAGGATTTTCACACGGCCGCGGAAACAACCAACCCACCAACCAACCGAGCAGACAAAACCCCGCCGAAACAAAACAGGGATTGCTTGCTTGTTGGGTTTTGTTCCAGCAGAAGAGATGAGCGTTCACATAAATCAGTTTGCTTCTGGGTGTTGAGAACGTGAATAGCAACTGTTGGACTTGTGGTCTACAAAAATTAAGAGCAGAAGTTTTTTAATAACTATTAACAAACCAAAGTTCTATGGATTCCTTTTAAAACCATTTTACAGTGTCAGGGTATTTTAAACATACTTCCCTCCCTCCCCTTCCCCCAAATTAGAGTATATTGACTTTCTTTTAGTGTTGTTTGTTTGGGGTTGTTTTTTTTTTTTTGTTTGTTTGGGTTTTTTGTTTTGTTTGTTTGTGATGGTGTTGCTGGGTTTTTTTTGTTTGGTTTGTTTTCTTTCCCCATGCTACATGTACTCAATAGAACAGCTTGATCTGCATTTAGGTCATTACGTCTATTGTTTTATTTATTTAGATAATTTTAAACATTCTTTCTACTTGCAGTTCATACCCTGTTTGGCATCTGTGGTAAATGAAGGAAGAACTGGACCACTAATTCAGCTAAAGCTGCTACAACCTACAGTGTCATGACCTGGAAAACGGCAGTTCAGCTGGAACAATTCCTGGTTTATTAGTAGAACATAGGAGTAGTAGTATTTCTTTGTTAGAAATTAGTTCTGCCCATGTTGTATTCTGCAAAACTCTTATAAGTAAAAGCAATTGCCTGGCTGAGGAAAATAAAACCACCTTTTTTTTTTTTTCTTTAAATTGTATGAAGCTATTATTGACACACACAAAATGATCCTATTATTAAATTGTGTCACATCATCAAAGCTCAGAAACTGTTCACTGAAATCACTATAATGTTTTTTGACAATACTTCTAAACTCAGCCTTGAGAATGAGTGAACTAGTTTTGCTGGAATGCTTTCCTCCAAATCAGTCAAAATATGGTTACAATCTGAATAAATAATAAATGAATCTTACATTGGCAAGTGTTGAATGCTTTGGCAAACATTTTTGGGTTATGTTTATACTGAATTTAATATAGTTTTTCATTCCTTAACTGTTACATAGTTTGCAAATACTAAGTTAAATAGACAATAATTAGCACAGAAAAAAAACTGTTCCCTTTCACATATCTTTTTGTCCCCCAAAGTAACCATCTCTTGCAATCTATAGATTAGTATTTATATTTTTCCACTCTGATCTAAAGCATGTACGTGCTTGACAATCACCAATAAATGGCATTAGTGCTCATATGTTAATAATATTTGGAGGACATTCCAGCTGGCTTAAAGATCACTAGTAATGAGGTATAGAATTGTTCAAATGTTAATTTTATTCCCTTCCAGTATAGCTGCCATCCTTTGCTAGTCTCTCTCTCAGAGAAGTTATTTCCCCCTCTAAGCCCTGCGCTCCAGCTATCTTTTTATTTGCAAAGGAGGAAATCCTGTGGCGAAGGGGGTTTATAACCACTGCATTTCTAGGAAAGATTTTTTACATCATGAGTAATGTCAGGTTCAGAATTACGGGACTGCAACAAGGGCAAATCCTGTGGCAGATAAGTGCATTGGTTTCTAGGATTTCTGTCCTGAAACCATTTCTCCTCTTTGTTTCAGTACTGCTGGCTTTATTTTTTTTAAAGGAATATGCTTTATTTGCTGCATTTATGCAGTTTTTTGTTCTTTCCTGCTTACACTCACTGCCCTGTCAAGCTTATTCTCAAAACATATTTAGAAAAATTAAGGAAGACTTAAAGAGGTGATGGCTATAAAAAGACAATACTTGTGGAGCCCCTAACCTGTCAGTTTGTAGGAAGTAGTGATCAAATCACAAAAACATGGAAACAGCTATGGCTTGGAGCATGAAAATCAACATATGTAGTCATCATGTATTTTTTTGGAAGCTAGGCTAAACAACCTCTGTCACTTTTGCCGTGCAATGGAACCCGCTTTCTCTTTGAGGGATCACCCTGCCACTCCCCATTAGCGTCAGACACACTCCAAATTGCAAAAATCTCTGGCTGACCGTGCCGAGTCCTGTCATTTCCCCCACGGGCTGTCTGGCAACGATAATCCACTAAAGGATTGTTTCCTCCCAGTGGCGGGGTCCGAGTCAAACGCCGGCAACAGGCAGGGAAACCCAAACCTGTTGAGGCAGACGTCTGCCCGGACAGGAGGAATCGGAGCGACGGACCCTTAAGAGGGCGAGGCGGGGGGAGGATGGACAGGCTTTGCGCCAGCAGAATAATTCCATGGGCTGCACCCGAGATGGGAGACAGAGGCCGCCATTGTGATGGCTGGAAGTTTGCGGGCTGCAATGCCGGCCAAAGCAGGCCCCAGGCTGGGCTGTTTGGAGGAGGTGCCTTGTCAGATTAGCCGTGCGGCCGCTGTACTTGATGCTCGAGCTGGACGGACAGGCCTGCCAGGCAGAAACTGCTCAGGCAGATGATGCCAGGGAGGACAAAAATTATCCAGCGCCAAGACTAAGAAGACAGATGACACCCAGCAGGAGCAGCAAGCCAAATCTGCAGAATCCACAATGCAGCTGGCTAGCCCCGGGCTACCTGCCTCTTTGAAGTGGAATAGACATCACCGACGAGCTGTCAAATTAGATCACCAGCCTGGAAATGCTGAAAGAGATTTAGTTCTTCCATCGGAGAAGGGAAAGTTTAATAGATGAAAATCTTCCTAAAGGGGCCAAGGTAATGTGGGAGGGGAAACAGGGATCCTTCAGATGCAGCAACAATGAAAAATTACTCACCCTGCCTGCCTGCCGAGCGAGAGACGGGACACACTGTGTTCTGCAGCGGCTGTATTCACCACCAGCACCGAAAATAAAGGCCATGCCTGCAGGAACGTGCACAGAGCAGCAACAAGTAACTCTTGCTACAAAATCGATTCCCATTCCCTCCAAATCTGTGATATCTTGATGTCACCCTGGAGCTGGGCTCTGAAGTACTATAAATCTAATACTCAAGATGTACAAGATGTACAAAGACCCAGACTGAAACCAAAAGCTCGGCGCAGCAGAGGCGCACGATCGCATCTCCCCTCACACATCTTTGGCAGTAACATCCAAGCACAAAAAAAATGTGTGAAATACAACTCAGTTTGGATAAATCCAGAACAAAAATTAAGATTACCAAGTGAGTAAGCATGTGCTAAGGTGTATGGTGAATATGAAACCTGACATTTCCATTAGGGACATCAGCAGCACGATCCAATTATAGACGCAAAGACGAAATACTGCTCTTAGGAGGAAAATATTAAATGTATGAATCCATTAAGCAGCTGCATCATTGCAATTACACTTTGAAGTTAAAGACCGTGAAACAGACCAAAGATTAAAAGAAGTGATAAAATAGAAAACCAAAAGAAAAAAAAATTCAAATAGGCTTACAGATCCCTCTTCCTAGCAAAAAGCCAAAGAGGTAAAAAAAATACATATGAGTCTCTCTATACACATACAATTATAAAATCAAGATAATGTCTACATTCCCAACTTCAGCATTCATGTAGCAGATAAACCATAAATCACCTGCAAAGATGCAAAGAGAAGATGGTAGCAGATCAGAAAGAATATGAACCAGACCTCTGAAAAAAGAGCTTACAATGTATTTCTTAATAATGATTTCATAGGTGTTATGGATTCCTTTATTTTAATTTATCTCAGCTAATCCCTTTTTAAGTACCTTGACTTTGTCTCTTCCAAATCCACAGCACTAAGGAGCAACGTTCTGATCCATCTATTGCTTTTTCACCAAGAGGAAAATAAAGACGTGCAAGTTTTAGAGCTCTCATCTGTAATGTAACCTGGGTGTATTTTATATCATGGACAAAACAGTGTTAACCCTTCTAAGTCACATTTTCATATAAAACAGTTAATATATGTGGGTGCCTTGAACTGCAAAGTGCTCACGTCCATCTTAAACCTTGGTCTCAACTCCCTGCTAATAACCCAGGATCCACACCCATGCTGAAGAGTCCAGATCACTCTTCCCTCAGCTATAATTATAAGAAATATGTGTGTAAGAAAGAAAGAAAGAGAAGCTGAAGAATTATCTAGATGCTTCAGTGAACTATAAAACCTATTGGGAAGTTTAAGATTTACCTTAAAAAATAAGTTCCCCGTTTCCACGCCTATGTTCTTCCAAAGATTCAGACGGTAGTGAGGAATTGCTTGATGGGACTGTTTCTAGTGCTAACCAGAAGTGGTATCTCCTGTGTTTCTGTCAAAACTTGGATGCCAACCTGGTAGGTAAATCACTGATGACATAAAAGGAACTTGACAAAAAGTGTGTCATGCATTTAAGCTATCATAAAAAAAAATTCCTTACAGTTTTGCTGCTGAAAAGCCTACACTTCAGTTCCATCTGAATGGCCAGATTTTCTTAGTATCTGTGTCTAAACTACAACATTTTTTTGTATGGTGTAACACAGATCATCTCAAATCTCTCACTCCTATTCACTCTTCTCTAATCCCATATTAAACCTGGATTTTTCTATAAGTCATTCTTGCCCAGTTTTAAGTGTCAGTGCAAGAACTGGCCCTTGAGACAAAGTGAACTCTGACATCTCACTTAAAGGTGAAGTTACATGTACAAAGATGACTAAAAATCATCAGGACATTTCTAACCTGCCTGATGCAATACTTTAACATGTGTTCCCACCTGGATTGCCTGCAAGCAGTGGTCATCTCAGCATCACAGTGAAAAAGACAAATCATAGTGGTAAGTGTTAAGATTTCACTGAACACTTACGATTATCTTATTTGTTTCACTGTTGAATTCTTCAGTTGCTGAAAGGTTGTCATGCGGCACTATCTCACCATATGGCAACAACCTCAAGTCCTAGAGGCACATACTTAAAAGACCATAACATGTCAGGCCCCTTGAATAAATTAGATAGAACAATTATGCAAAATAATAATACTGCAATGATGAGATACATTAACACATGAGTGTCACTCTTCATGAAATGCTGTGAAAATAAATTCCACACATCACCGTGGTCGCCATCATCATCAAACTGCAAAGCAACAAAAGTAAAACATCACAGTATTTACTGTGCCCTTCAGCAACTGAAATTTTAAGAAAGGAGGTTGCAAGGGAGGAAAGTCACTTCTAGTAACATTAGAGTGAAATAAAATATTACAGAAAGACAAGCAGTAGTAGTTTTAAAAACAGCAGAACATTTACCCATGCACAATCTTTATACAGGCCATCAATGTTAATTTCAGAGCTCAGGTACACACCTCATCTGTGAATAACTGGAAGCATCATCTTAAAAAGTGTATCTGACACAGTCTCAGATAGGCCAAGCTACATTTTTATGATTTTGCATACTTTTTTTTACAGATGTAGTTGTCCTTGATGATCAAAAGGCATTAGACAGAAAGGGGGAGAGGGAAGAAAAGTCAGCATCATCTGATTTTCCCGGTCATCTTCCTAAAAGCAAAGTCTCTTTGCTTTTATCCTCTACCCCTTTCTGCTTCCCCATGCAGGGGAGAAATAATTGAATTAGTCAAGTTAGCATCGGACAATGATCAAATGACTTGTAGGCAATATAGAGTTAAATTTTGCTAATCCACTTCTAAACATTTCACCTTTCTGTTAGCTAAATTTTTTGCAACAGCAGCTCTTTGGGACTTAAAAAACCCCACCACTTTGTAGCATCATCCCTATAAAACATGTCTGAAAAGATAACAGTATTGTTTTCAGCAATATTTTTAGCCCTGGTTCTATTTTAGTGTTCTTAGCTGTAATGTAAGCTGCTATGTCCATGGATGAAGGCTGGCACATACACTTTGCAAATGAGAATTACTTCAGTTCTGCAATAGGATATATAAACAAACAATCTTTAAGATGAACATGAAACTTCCCCAAACCCTGACCAAATGCACTGATAATTCCCACTCATGCTCCCCTTCAGGAACAGAAAATGGCTCATTAGAATAGAATTCAGTGGAAGAGCAGGTATTTTTCTAAGTCGCATCATTATTTGCTCCCAGTCATAAGTGGCAAAAAAGCAAACTCACATACATACTACTAGGTAACAAATATTCAAAGAAATTTGGACTTGAAATTGGGAACTGAGAACCAACAGTAAAAAACTGAAGCCCTGCAGTAGTCAAATTTGAAAAGTTTGGAGTATGAAGTTTCTAATACACATCTGCACTAAAGCCCACTCCACAATTCTTGCACAGATCTCAACATTTCAGTGAGCTCTTCATAATTAAGTACATAAGGGCTGCTTCTAAATAGCATGAAACAAGATTAACTAACATGAAAAATGGTACAAGCTGAGAATTAAAGTCCTCTGGGAAATGACAACTTTTTCAAACCAAACAAGAATATTTTCATTTTTAACAATATAAGACATTCCAAATGTAATACTGTGTGCCTGTAAACAAACCCTCTAAAGAAGTTCCATATATACAGAAAACACCTACTTGAGAGCCTAGAAATGTCTAAGCTCAGCTTACTCATGCAATTTTCTTCTGTCCTTTCATGTGTTAGGATATATTTTAATTACCTCACCTCATTATCTACCTACCTTTTTCCAAAGGCCTTGTAACATTCAAGACACTCAAACAGCTATTCAAGATGTCTTTATATCTACCTTACTGGGTGGGAAGCTTTTGAAGTAGCACCGGAGTTAACACAAAAGAATGTATAAATGAGACCTGGGTTGCTCAACACTTGTAGAAACCAACACAGAAGTTTATCCATTGAAAGAAATACAAAAATATTTTGATATTTTAGTGTTTTAAAATAAACGTTAACTGAGTTGTGCAGAAGCTAATTATCTATTGAGATGTATCCTTAGGGCATTATGTTAACACTTCTAAATTTGTTAAAAAATGAAGGGACCCCATTGTACAGAGAAATGACATGTCCAAATGTTCGATTCAACAACAACGTCTTTGTTTTTAAAACAAACTTTAAAACATTTAAAGTAACTCACAGACTATCTCATTATTATCATAAAGCTGGGGAAGGTGGTTTTGGTTGATTTTGCCTTTTTTTCTTTGGGGTTTGTTTGTCAGGTTCTTGAAACTTGCATTTGCACATGCGAGACATGCATAAATCTTGAAAAACGCTGGGTTTGTTACCCAATTTGAAAGAAAAGGCTTCTAGAATCTAAAAAAATCCAGACACCACAAAATGAAGCAGCAAGTGAACTAACCTTTTACAATCTTCATTTACTGAAGAAAAACTAAAGAGTTTCACAGCCAAACTAAGACTACAGTTTTTAAATAATTTATTCGGTCACATAAATACTTTGTAACATTTGCATGTTTTCACATCCTTGGCACACAATATAGCTCTTAACTTTTACAAAACTAGTGTAAACATCCATGGCAAAAAATGAAAATAGAGCAGGACATATGTAAAAATTCAATAAATAGCAAAAGGAGTGAATAACTGAAGGAAAGTAATTCTTTTCTACAAAGACCATGTAATTACGTTTGAATGTTTACTTGAAATAACTTTTCATTTTTAAAAATAGTGAATTAAAACTCTATTTCCATCTTTTTACCATTGTTGCATTTAAGCAGATACATGATACAATTCATTAACTAGTTCAATTTCTTGAAAGAACAATAATGATCCAATGCAACTGTATTATTTGAGGCATCAACAGTTTTGGTTCACATACAGAAGGTTACAAACTAGTATTTGGAAGGTAGTGGTTTTGGACAGCATAACTTCTAAACTCCGAAACACCCTTCCAACATGACATTAGGGTTCTTTTTAATGAGCATTAGTATATAATCTGTTCTTGATAAAGGTGACATTAGACAGATGTTGTCGCACACCTGGATAATGTTGAATGTGGTTGAACCAACGCGACACATTCAGGTATTTCTCCTTTTCTTGCACTGTGAGGTCCACCTGCATGGGGAAGAAATACAAGGCACTGTAATCATAACATCTGGTAACATAAAATAAAAGTGTATAGTTTTACAGCTGATTTCCACTCACATGAAGTTGTTACAGTCTAGCAGTATTCTATCTTAATTTCACATACTAAAATTCACAGCCCAAAATACATATTTACTTTTAATTTACTCCAATGAACAGACCTGGAAGGCAGAACATATATTTGCACATTAGAAAGGGGCAAAAAGGGCATTAGCTTGTTTGAATTTAATATATCTATATATTCACGGGGTTAGCATGCAGTATTGGGAGGAACAGGGAAGAGTTCCACAACATGAGCAGGTCTTTCACATTAATCCAGCAGGCAGTCTTGCCTCACAGGCAAAGTGACAACTTTGTATTTCAAGGTGTATTATAAGTACAAGAATAAGTTTTTTCAGACAATTTCAGACTGGATAGAAAACTTTTAAGTTGCTCCCCATTTTGAGCAATAGTTATACAATAGTTACTAAGAAACAGCTTCACACTGAACTGTTCAGATGCACTGGCTCACATTAAGATAGCAATGGCATGACTCAACTTACTGCAGTAAAACAAACTGAAAACCTGCCCATATTTCATAAGTGTATTTAAAATACCATCGCCCCTACAGTTTGAGGTCCTGTTTTTCACTAGAGTTCTCAAGTCAACAGCACACGCTTGTTTTAACCTAGATCTAAATGCAACAGCTCCTTGCCACAGGAATCGTGGCCGAGATTAATGAAGGGCTTCAAGCCTATCTTTACTTTTGTCTGAGGACCAGCACAGCTAAAGTCACCTACAATTATACATCTTAACTGTACCTTTCTAAGTCATCTACATTCAAGTCAGTAACATCCTCAAAGCTTCACTACAAAGTCTCTCATTACTTCGGAGTCTTTTGAGACAGCTGTAGAAGAACTATTCCCATGCTGCATCACCTGTATTACCATTCCTTAATGAGCAGTTCCAGGTCTCCTCATTCCTCTGGAATGAAGTTAGCTTATCAGTTTAGACAATAATCGGCTTCCTCACATTAACCTACTAAAACTGAATTGTAAGTGAGGTAAGCCTCCAAACAGGCTACAAAAACTGCATCCAGAACAGAATGTCATCTTCACATGAACTCCCCTATCTTATCTCACCAATGCTTAAATCAATCAGTGCAAGATTCACCTCATTTTTCAGTTAGCCAAGCTAGCCATCAGGCTTAACTTAGTCATCTTGACAATGCCTGCAGTCAACAAAAAAAGGGCACACCTGTAGAGGATAGTTTTAAGAGACAAACCACTAGACATGCCTCATATTTTTCATGTTTAGACTTCCAAAGCCAATGAAGGTTAACCCCCTCCTGAAAAGCTAGCCAGATGGCAAATTCCTTACATCTTGTTGTACATACATCAGATTCATGGGTAACAGAGGTTCACTGCAAATCTGATCTTGGGCACAGGACAGCTGGAAACAAATATGTTCCAATAGACATTATATCACATACTCATTTACTCAGCTGTAGGAGTAAAAAGCTGGTGTTCAGAACTAAGTCTCATGACGAATTTCACCTCATAACACGCCAGCCCTTTCGATCTCAAGAGCTGGCTGTAACATTTGCCGCTTCTCCTTACTGTTCTCTCACACAGCCCAGCACTTGGCTTAGAATTGGAAAGCTTTAAAAATGTAGAGGAAAAAGAAGATAAAGCATATATATATACTAGAAGACAAACCACTGGAAAAATACTGAGGAAGAATTTCAAGGAGTTGCAGGAAGGAATTCTAAACCAATGCCACATAACATTAGAGCTCTAACAGTAAGTTTGAGCATAGTAATTGCACCAACAACTGAAAAGCAGGGATCTCACACCTGCTCCTAAACCAAGTAGCTCTTCTTCCTACGGAACTCACTGATAAGGGGAAAAACTCCAGAATTTTTAAAGGCATTACAAACAAGAAGTGGAAGCTATCAAAATGCAACACCTGAATGCTTCACAAACTGCCTCAGTTTCTGCACATACAGCATACTCAGGACAAAAAAAGCCCATGCAGTACCATTTAGGGGAAGATAACTTTGATCACCTGCAGTTTGTTGTAAGCAGCAGTAGCTGGAAGCTGCTGTTTAGTATGAATCTGTAGAACCATTTACAAAGCAGCACAGAACACGAAAAGAGCAACATGTATATCCTAAAGACATCTAAAATTACTGAAAGTATTTAAATATGAGTATGTACTAAAAATACCATAATTTTAAGTTCCATGAGTGCCGTACAGTAAAGTTATAATTACAATACCCTTTATCAGTCTTTAATAGGTAAGCACTTAGAAGCTCAGCACTTTCACAGCCAATTTTGGAGCAGATATTTTCTCCCCATAATTTTATAGTGATAATTCTCAATCTTCACGTTTCTCTGATGTAAATTAAAAATGAAGTCTGGAAAACTAGTCCTCCTCCATTCTGTTGGCATAGTGAAAAAACATCTGAAGGGCAAAACAGACAGCTACACTAATAACAAAACCCTTTTTGTACTCCAGGCACAACAAGCAAGATATTTTTACTTATTTACATAATGTACTCTATCAGTGAAATATATTAAAAAGCACTCTGTGGCATGCTCTACTTTTTACTCTGAACATAACTCTTAGGTTAATTGTTTAGAGATCACTTCCATGGCTTTTTTTTTTCTTTTTACATTGTTAGATGGGTATTTTCTGTTCTTCCTCATTAAATTAGATAATTCCCCCAAGTTAAGAAAGGCTGCTGTTCTGCTGTTAAAATAATTATTTGCTATTAAAGCAATTATTTTAATAGCAAAGCAGCAGACACTCAATTTGATAGGCTTTTTTCCTGTAATGGAAAAAAAGAAGTCTTATTCTTCAACCACAAAGCTCACAAAGGGTAACCAAGGTGGTCATCATACATTGCAGCTAGAAGAGCTTCTAGAAAGGTTATAAATACAGAAACTTTAATTATATCTGCTTTCAGTAGCACTGGGGATGCAGGCATAAATTCCCATTCCTACAACCTGCCTGTGCATGGGAAATCTAAAAATACCTGCCTACATCTGAAGTTCTTCTCACTACTATTTCTCTTAAATTTAGCCTTTAGATAGGAGGGAAAGACAAAACACAAACACAGTCAAATTGTGTATTTCTTAAAATAGTGTACTTTGATGTATTTCTGACTAATTTTCTGATGTTAAAGAAACATACTGAAAATATTTTATTTGAAGTAAAACTGTTGTGTGTTGGTGTGTTGTTTTTTTAAATTCTGTTTAAGCACTATGTCTAGCATAATTCTTTAGAAGGAAAGCCTGTTTTCCCAGCACTAAGATACAGAGCTTATCAGTGAATATCAACAAAAGTTTATGGCAATCTGCTTATTACAGGAAATATTCATCATGGAAAAAAATAACTGGGAAATAAACTACTACTGCAGTCTCTTTATAGTTCAGTATTAGTAGTTCTGACCCAAGGAGAACTTTGATTTGTAGTTGATTTGACCCCAAAATTTTGACTGAGGCTTCCTCCATTGGCAGATACAAATTTTACCCATAAGTTATTTTCCAGCCCTTATTAAAGAAATTTCCAAGTCAGACAAAAATTTGAGACTACTTCTTTGGTTTTGACAAAATTGTCAAAGCATAAAAAAGATCAACCTTTGGTTATTTCTCTTAAGGATTTTCAAACAGCAGAATAAAAACATATGGGAACTCTTTATTCCAAATTAAAAAAAAAAAGCAAGTTAATTACCACAGGGGGAATTTAATGCTTACTGATTGCCTTCACTATCCTCAAGCAACGCTCCAAAATTCACGGTTTCTCTGCAATCCATGTTTTACCCTGGTAGAACTTCACTGTTCATCATATTTATCCACATACACATTTAAGTAATGAAAGTGTCTAAAGACAACAAAATTTATATTATATAAACTACATATGACAATGTAAGTCACACTGAAAAGCTCCTTTAGGCAGCTAGTATCAAGCATTACACTTTTTGGGTGTTTGTGACCTATATTACAACGAAGCACAATGTATACTATTTAGTTCCTGCCTCATTATTACAAACATATATTTCTAATTAATAGATTCAGTCTGCAAGAAGCCTGAAACGCTATCTGTGAATCTGATTCTCACTCACTGAAATACTAATTCCTTTCCCACAACATGGATTTTTAGACACATAGTACTGTTGTGCCAATTTAGGCAATTATATAGGAGATGAAGAATGAAAGGCAGGCATACAACTGCAAAATTAAGAGTTGCTGTTGTTCAGTAGACAAACTGGTTAGTAAGTTCAACTGGATGAACCTGGGTAGCAAAGAATCAGGTTCCACAATCCCCCCAGAGAATGGGAAGGGCAAAATGAAGGTGGGAATGAGGAATACAGAGATGTACAATACATATTCAGAAATGCTAAGAAAGGTAAGTGAAAGCCCAGGTGAAAAAGGGAGCAACAGGATCAGGTGGTCTTAAAAATATTTCCAATGAAATGTGCATCAGAACGTTTTTAAAGTTTTAATAATATTTGCCTCATGGCACACCACTAATATTCACAGTATTCTATGCCTAATGTCTGTGTTAGCATGTAGCTATTAGTTTGTCAAAAACAGAGAGAATAATCCAAAAGGTCATTATCAGTAACACTTTCAGATCAATTTTCTAGACAGCCTGACAGACATGAGAACTGTGGGTCTGCTCCTCGTGCCCCCATTTTTCCCCTCACACCTAGAAGGATTATAGAAAACACTTTTTGATATTTTGTATGAGGCTTAGCTGAAACAGCACTGGATACAACCAACTGCATCGCATTATGAGATACAGCGGCTTTCGCTGTCCCCTCACCTCTTAAAGCTTAGGGCAGAAAAGCAGCTCTGGATATATTCTCTTATCACAGGGAAAATAATAAAAATCACAGGATTCTACAGGTCAAGATGTTACCTCTGTACTTAAGTACTAATATTAATCAATTCTGAAACCTTCAAAATACATGTAATTCCTAGCTAGTAGCTTCTAGATTTTCTTCTTTATTTAGGATAGTTGCCCCATTATTTGCCCTTTACACCCTTCCAATTCAGAAAGTTAGCCTCCATAAAAATCAAGTGTTTCAGAAACAGATGTTACACTACAAACTTGTCCCAAGTAGTGTCTGGATAGTTGCAGGCACCCAGGAGCACCAAGTCATTTGTTTTTACCATCTGTTCTATTTCCCAAAGCAATAACTCGTATCTTTTCTTCTTGATTAGGTGGCCTACTCTAGAGCAAACTCTAAATTTAAAATACGCTTCATTTTTCCCCTGCCTAAGATTTTTAAAAAGTCTCATTTGAACTTGTATTCTCTAACAACATATACAATCATATTTTTAGAAAGTACTTTCATGTTTTTTCTATGCCTACATATACGTGAAAGGTAAGCCATTCTGACACTCTAGTCAACACATCTATCCTACTACTTAAGATATTTTACAAGGCAAATATGACTTAACAGAATTAATTCTAAGTGATTTACTCTAACGTGTTTTCAAAAACATTCTGAAATAAAGCTTCCGTTCCCCCTCCCCTCTGCTTGACATTTTCTCATTTGAACTTTTACTCCTGGACAGTCAAGATTTTATATAAAGTTCTTCCTCATTTTTTTTGTAGTATCTTCCCCTCCTCAGCCTCTATTTTGAAGTTCTTGCACACTTCTCCCAGATCCCTGCTTTTAAGTGTATAAAATAACGATTCACCCAGTTGATTAAATTCACCAATTCTCACATGTACACACATTTGTCAGAGGCATCTTTTTTCTGCATATCGCACTCCTCCCCAATTTTCTAATGTAAAACTGACCCATTGTATCATCTCCCAAGAATTTAGCAGATGTTTTTGTAGAAGTCCTTTGGTTTGTTTAATAGTACCTACTCCAGAGAAGGACTGCTCATTTACAATCACATTCCAGCCACCAAAATACAAATAACTTCTATTGCTTCATCTTTAAATAACCACTTGAGGCTCAGAACTGAGGTGCAATGATTTAGATGCATTTTGCAGTAAACCCTGAGCTGACTGGGAAGAATCTCGGCATCTTCTCCACTTGGTACAAACTTCCTCAACTCCCTGCCTCCTAAGAACCAACCCCCCATGTTATTTTCATACTCTGTATGTTATGAAGTCTTATATTTAAGTCTTGTAAAACAAATGACATTTTGTTATGGCTGAAACTTTTACATGATGCATTCACCCTTCAGGAACTTAATTTACATCCATCTTTCAGAGCATCAGCAGCATTTCTTAAATACTAACAAGGTTAGTACTTCCTGTTGGGACACATTTTTTCTGTTTCATTTATCTATTTCCCCACATAGTTCTGTTAAGGTCATGTTTCAGACTTGAACAGATAGAGTCCGCATACCTAGAAATACAGGGATAAGTATCCTCCTTGTTACTTTACACAGAGGAAACTAAAGCATTCTGGACACTACAGATATATTTATTTCAACAGATCTATAGCTAAATACTTAAAGTAAAAAATGAACAACTTAAAAACAAGCTATATTTGAAGTTCTTAACAAGAAATCTCTCAATTTTTATTCTGTTATTGTCACTGATCAATTTAGCAAGTCAACTTCTACAACAATCAACCGCCCTTTAGACAAACAAAAATTATGACAGTAGTACATATAAAAATGCAAATAACACTTACCATGATATGATGCAATCCATAATACATCAAAATGTCTGCTAAGGTAAAAGTGTTTCCTGCAAGGTAGACTTTATCTTCCAGGTGTATGTTAAGATTCTGAAAAAGAAAGAGTCATTCTGCTGCTGTAGTATTGACATTGTAGGACAAAATAGAGGCAGTAGTTAAAAATAATAGCAAACTTCCTCTGGATACCATGCATTTTAAATAAACACCAGTTTTAGTGTATCCTAGCTCTGCAGAAGCAAAAAAAAAAAAAAAAAAAAACCAAAAAACTCTGAGAAGTGTCAAGATAGACTAAAATATTATCATTCTTTGACAGCGAGAATTCAACAAAATTTAAACGTTGGTTTCTAAACAAAGTGCTAGCCAGCTTGCTACTGGCACATAATTTTTCATAATCCCCCCACTTAGATCCACTAAAATTTTTGTAAATACAAGTGCTGATTTATTTTACATATTAAGCTGGCTCCACAGAAACACTTTAAAATCTGTCTTTTCTTGGCTTCAGATTACTGGAATTTAAAAATGCAAGACCTGTGTATTTTTTATTAGTGCATATGACTCAGAAGCACTGCTGTTACAAGTTTAACTTTTGATACATGGAAAATGCAGTCCTATGATCTAAGGAGAGCATATTGCTCTTGCAGCAGCAGCTTCTCCTGTCCTCCAGGGCTCACTCCATGCAGGTGGTCAGCAAGGTGCTGGAACTGCAAATATGTAAGGACCAGGGAAACACAAAGGGGTGGAGATAAATAAGATGTTTCAAGCTCTATGCCAGAAACTTGATACCCATCAGCTGGTATCATCTAACATCTGCTTTTATTAATGTTGAAATAACTGCCAGCAATTCTTAATGACTGATACTGTCAATTCCAGTTGCTATCTAAGTCCATGTGAAAAGAGCACTGCTTCAGCATTTTAAAATAATCTCTCAACAATTCCATATCAGAGGCTATAAGGGTAGGTTGTAGAAGGCCTCCATTCAGCTTCAGTGAATAAATATTTCAAATCTGTATTACAGAAAGACCTCCTTTCATGGCTTTTTGTATGCAGTCATTCTCTGCCAGAAAAGAAGGAGGCTGACAGACTCATTGTTGCTCAAATGCATTAGAGAACACAGCCATGACACATCAGCTCTACGTCTTTTCTTGTCCTTTTTTCTCTCCACTCTTTACCTACTTCTTATCCAATTTATGCACCAGTCTGTCCCCTACTTCTCTCTAAAGAAAGAAATGTAATGGTAAACAAAATTATGTACTTTAACTCTATCCCAGCACAAAGAAGCTTTAGTTTTACGATATTCTTTTCAGAAATGTAGGAAGCCAGTTTCACAGCTTTTCCTTGGATTTGGAAACTCTCCCTGATGGTATTCCTCTATTGGTTGAAAAAGTTTATATTAAATGCACTCCTTTTTCCTCAGAGATCTCCTTAAACCACTCCATTCTCCCAGCCCAGAAACAGTGGTAAGCAGCTTAAACATAGCTAACACTTTTCAAAATGTCCTTGAAATATTTTTTCAGTCTCAATTACAGCATGTTCCATTTTAAGATAACCTTTTATTTAAAATTAAGAAGTCTAGGGCAAGGGGGTTAATAATTAGTAAACAATTTGAAGTTACATTTAGCCTTAAGCATATTGCAGGTTTTGTCGTTCCGTAATTTTACTGATAGGGAAATGTCCTACAGTGTGGACATAAATAAATAAAACCAAACCACAAAACTAAAATGCTGAGACTTTATCACATCTGACCTCACATTTGAATTTGACAAGTTTGACTCCATTATGCCACCTTACTATTTCTTTGATAACCTCTTTATGACAGGATGCCTTTACTTCTGTGATATTTAAACATCCTCACATCTGCTTGGACTTCTTTTATTAGAGCAAATCATGGAAAAATATTAACCCCCACATAGTTAAAATTCTGTAAGGTCATCTGCCCCTGGCTACGTAGCTTCTTTTCTTTAAACTGGCTTACTACTTTGTTCATGTTAGTTCTCAAATTACTTTAAACATGTAACTACAGTTCTGTGGAATTTCACACACAACAGAGACAAATGCAATGTTACAAAGAAAAAGCTTGCAGGAAGAAAAAAAAACCTAGAGATCTGTTTACTAGAAAAAAAATATCAAAAACTCATCTATTCTGACACATTCTCTGACCAGCATTTTTCATTTTGATTAACCAGAAATTCAACATGCATTATAATGAGAAGTAATGCCACTGAAATTATATCGTCTCCTCTTTCTTCTTAGCCTAGGCTACGGAATCAGGATTTTGTAAAGTAAAAAGTTCATTATCGCTGAAGGTACAATCAACACTTCTATTTCCCTGTTAAAAAATTCGGATTTCTGCATTGTCCTGGTTTTGTTAAAAACAAGTTTCTCTTTTAGCGAATTTTTGCCTGTCAGCTAAAGCCTTCATATTAGCTGCATTTTCCTGGAGAACCCGACACATGTTTTGGTTAAACCTAGCAATGGAATGCAAACTTATTGATAAGCACGGATGGACATCTCGCGAGAGGGGCAACGAGAAACTGGTGATCGAGAGACTGACCAACGGTGTATAACATTCCATTCACGTGAATACTTCATATAAAAGTGGGAGATCACGAAGATCTCGTCCCTTTGCTCTTTTCCCTTTTTTCCTCATGGCTGACATTAGGAGAGGACCTTGCTGGTCGTCCCTGCGAACTGAGGCCTAGTGAGAGACTGAATCCAGCTCTGGTTGGCTACAGAGTCTAATCCAGGACTTCGGGTGCTGGCTCTGCAGTTGCTGAGACTTACAAGATTGGTTTTGTATATTTTGTATTATTTTCTCTGTTCTTATCAGTAGCGTTAGTAAAACATCTTTAACTTTTCCAACTCTCTTCTCTCTGTCCTTCTTTCCCTCCCGATCGCCTGTCCTGAGTGGGAAGGGGGGAGAGGGAGGGGCAAAAGGGGGAAGTGGGGGGGAGAGGAGGTTAACAATACATCTGCCAGGGTTTGATTGTCACCCCGCAATCTTAACCCTCGACATGCATGAAGGTAGTTATGGCATGTTAACTCTTAGTTTTACAGATCTTCAAAAGTTAGGCTAGTTTCCATATAGAAATATTGTTTGCCCACTTTATCAGGATGGGTTAATATAATACAAAAAATAAATTTGTTCTTTGAATGTACTGCACAGGTATAGTCAAAATATTTATCAATAAAAAAATTCTAAAACTGTAAAGGCAAGGTAAGCCATTACAGTGTGAACAATCATTTATTCTGGTTCCTCAAAATTTATGGATTCAGTTAAATGAGCAAGTGAAATTTGACAAAAATGGTTAGTCTTGAACAACTTCATGTCAGTTTATAATTCTGATTTTAAACATCTCCTTTCCTTCCATAAAATATACAGCTATTCCAATTTCATTCTGTAAGCCAAGCTAATTCAGAAACACCACAGCACAATTTTTTTTTCGTGTGCACTAAGCACGTCTAGGTATTCTTGCCTCATGGGTTATGCTTCCCGTAAATTATTACATTATTGGCTAACAGCCAACCGTGTAAAAAAACCTGATCTTCAGGAATTTTAAAGTGACCATGCTATTAGACTGAAATAGTGTTCCTGTACTGGAGAGATTAATGAAAATATGAATACAAACCTGTATTTGAATTTCTTTTATGTTCAGGAAATTGAGGTCTGTTAGCTATCATTTGTATAATTGTCTTCATGTACTGAATGCCATTACTTAAACTGATTACATATACATAATCCCAGCATTACATGACTGAAACAGTCTTCCAAGTTGTTTGTAACTATATGAACTTATTGTTGCAATCACTCAGGAAACCCTTCTCAAATTTCAGACAGGTATTTAAGGCATAAATGCAGTTTGATGCACTAATATGCACTGAACAATTGCAGCAATTCAAATTCCATTTTTGGCTACGTGGGGTGAAAAAGCAACAGAAAGATGATAGCACTACTTATAGCCTAACTGATGGACTTCCATTTGCTTGTTCCATGGAAAAAATCCAATTTGCAGCCCATATCTAGAATGACAGCTCAACACATCCCACCCACAGCACACTTCTGGCTGCCCCACAATATTCCTTACGATCTCCATAGTATGCAACCTAATGGTCTGTAATCCAATTCATCCATTAAGGTGACTGAATCCCTTCCAGTCACAGCAAGTTGAGACAGCAGCTCGGGCACGTAACAGTTGCTTCTTACATTGACTAAATAGCTTACAATGGATCTAATCGTACTCTAATTTTGTTTTGGATATTTTGTCCACAATAACACTCTGGTGTATGTGCTTCCCTTACACACAGAAGCACATCCTTTCAGTCAGTAATATTCTCGAGGTCATTTATGCCCTAAATGCCTTTGTATCACACCGTGCAAAGACAAAGAGCTGAGCACTCTTAAATGCCTCAGGCAAACCTCTGTCAAATGCAGAACCCAAGAAAAGGATTCTGCAGCCACATCCAAGCAAAGCACAATTTCACTGCTGGGGCATAGCTATATTTTTAATTCTAATGCAAGACTTTTCTGTTTAGCTGGCAAATTATGAGCTAAACCTGGCCTGGAAAATATTATATTCAACATACTCAATTTCCTGTAAAAGACATAAGAAAAACAATCAACTAATGTTGCTCAAATAATAAAAACTCAATCTTCTACACTTGTAAGTGCACAAAAATATCCTGGTGCTAACAGAGAAGGAAGAGTGGTCAACACAGAAAGTCAAAGTTTAAAAATGTTTGCTGGACAAGCCTGCCAAAATGGACAGGCATCCCATTTAGAAGTCTGTCAATGAACAGTGTATAGGAACTGTGAGTTAAGAGGACAGACAGAGCATGGATTAAGCTGCTTACATATTTTGGAAACAGTGATTTTTCAAGCAAGCACATTAAATAATATTTGAAGCTTTTGTATACAGATTTCTAATTGGATTTCACACTTACAGTCAGACAGCACAGGAAATTAGGACAAATTTTGTCCTGTACATGAGCTCAAATCAAAGACAAAACTCAAAGACCACTTTCATTGACCAGTTCTGAAGAGTAAGGCATTTGGTCTGAACAAATATAAGCAGCATGGTGGAGATGGTCTTCTGACTACTTCATGAATGTGTTTATGTCAAGTAACAGCTTTAGTCAACATGTCAGCCAGAACAATTTAAAAACATATTTTCCTAAGGCTAATGGAAACTCCTTACTGTTCAAATTAACAAACATTAAACCAATTATTCACTGATGTTTTTCAGAACCACACCACCTCAGTTAAGGGTTAAACAGAGGCAGTCTAAAGTTTGTAGCAGAAGTGACTGAACTGTTTTTGGCACAGCTTATTACATATTGTGGCTCTAGGCTGCAACTGTCCCAAGACTGCCATTGTGTATTCCAGACACGTTGTAAAACTTACAATCTCAGACTTGCCTCCCTATTTTAGTTTTTCTTTTTTTCTATCCATACTCCCTTTTGGCACAGTACACTTTAATGGTAGGCTGCATCTTCTTCTGATTAATCGTGGTGGCAAGAGAACAAATTAAAAAAAAAAAATCTAATTGCTATACTACGAAATTATTAGTGCTGGAACAATTCCAGAGCTGCCCTGTGTCAAAAAAAAGTCTGTCCGTTCAACATCTGCTAAGAAAAAAAAAAAATTCACAGGAAAATCTTAAAGTGGCAATATCTATTAGAACAGACCTAAAGGCGGAGATTTTCCCTGAAGTGACACTGCCTGCTTTACAGTAAGAAAATTTTGTTTGAAAAAACTTGACTTACCTATGTATTCATATTTCAGTATACTGTCTTTCCTACACTGCCAGTGTTGATAAGGCCAAAACTGAAAAGAGATATTAGCTTCAGCATGAAACCATCATCTGTCTAGTTTTAATACTCAAGTGCAGCTCTGCAAATACCTGCTCTGTCAACGCACACATGAGTGTCATCACTTAAGCCATCCAGAACAGATGGATGTTATTATAACAAGACAGAAAACTTGCTTTTGGTTTTTATATGATGGAAGGGTAAGAAAGGTAAATAAAAGTTACTTATTCTCATATGGTCTTCCCACAGTTTGGGAAAAAACAAAAGGCATCACAAGTTTGTTTGTAAAACCTCTGAAATTCTTTACACAGTATTTGTCATAAAGGTTTGCTTTTCAGTTAATTAGATAAAAAGGAGGACCTCTGAGAGCCACCTAGTCATACCACCTGTTCAAAGTACAGCTAAACCTGAAGTTAAAGCCTAATTAGTCAATGCCTCCTTCGATCAAGTTCTGAAAATTGCAAAGTGTAGACAGTTTTCATGCAATATCTCTAGCATAACCTTGACTATAATGATTTTGATAGCATTTGCATGGAGAAAATAAGACCAGAGAGGTTACCAAAAAAAAAAAAAAAAAAAAAAAGCAACATAAACAAATTCATGCTTTAACCAATGGAAGAAATTCCATAGTTACAATGAGATCACCATAACTCAGATTATCTGGGCTGTGATAGAAATGGCTTTCACCAAGTTGATCCTTGTAGAAAGCAGGCATGATACTCCAAGCCCTCACAATAAAGGAGGCTGCCAGTTTGAAAAGGACAACAGATTACTAACAAGGTTTTGCCATGCACCATTTTAAGATGCAATATTTTCCTTGATTTTAAGTAACCAAATGTGTTAACTCTCGAGTGCTGCTTCAGTTTATCTTTGGTTTCCGTAATAGTTCTAGTTGACTCAGAGTCATCACACCTAACAAAAGTCAGGAGTATAAATTAAGACTCTGCAAGCCTCAAGTAAAGTCAACCTTCCTAATACCTTGCAGCATACAAAGCTATTTTTAAACTCAGACTCACCAGTAGCACTAAGCATTGTGTACTTTCCATCTAAAACATGCTTTTAAAACTATGCAAAGTAAACACTGTAAAAATTTGATTTCATTTCACTGCTGTATCACCTATATTTAGTAAACAGAGCCCTTAATACTTAATGGTATAAAGCAAATATTCTCTTCAAGCTCTGTTCCCACAAGACTGCAAAAATACTAATTGCCAGTCACAAGGAGTTAGAAGGAAAATAGAATAATTTTTTCTATCTACTCCTTGCCATTTGGCTGCTCAAATAACCGGGTGACCCTTGAGATTCTCTTTTCTGCTTCCACCTGTTTAAGAGGAAGTAAGCTTCAGACTACAAGAAAGGTTTAACACAGGAGACCAAAGCCTCCATACCAAGTAGCTGGATATGATGGACAGTTTTGCAGAGGTTCCTTTATTATTTCACTTTTCTCACGCAATTCTGTCCAGTAACTCCTTTTGGTATCAATACCAATTACTGCAACATCATGTATGCCTTTATTCCATAACTACCAAATCAATAAGAACTCTTAAAACCATAACAGCAGTGTTATCTTGAAGTACAATGCGACTTGCATATAACTGAGATTTTATGAAGATACTAAGTAATTGGCTAATACGAGACAAGGCACCTGAACAATTTCTAAACTATCTGGAACACCCTGGTTGGTTTACAGCATTAGAGGTACAGCATTAGAGTTTTCCCTATAAGAGCTCTGCTTCTTGTATTTTAGAGTTTAAGCTGTTTTCCCTCCTGTTTCAGGTTGTCAGGGTATTTTTGTCAATAAAAGTGAAAAGCAGCAAGCAGAATAAAAGCCACTGCTTAAGGATACTGTCAAGTCTTCAGTGTTTGCTCAGTTTTATTAACTGGCTGTTCATACACACATCAGCACTGTAATCTTCTTCAAGCTCTAGTCACTCCAAAATTCAGTGACAATCAAGTACTCGTTACCTTCAGAATTGTTGTAGTATCTTCTTTACTAGAGCCTCCATCTACTTGAGTCACTCTATATTCCAACCACTGCTGAACAACAGCTTTCTCTTCTGCAGTACTTCCAAGCAGTTGGTCCTTCTTAGCCTGTTTAACTAGGTGGGCAGCGATGGTCATTAGTCCTGTCAGACCAGGACCATTGTTTGTCTGAAGAACAGGAATCTAGAAAAGAAACAGAAGTGCAATACTAAACAACTCATTCAAAAAGCAGTTTCTAAGAATAGCTATTGTTTTATTATAGCCTCTCAAAAGGATTTTAAAAGCAATACATCAGAAAAAGCGTACATTCTCTTTTTACTCCTTGATGTGGTTTATTTTCAGTTTTTACAGAAGAAATGTATTTAACACATGCACAGACAAACCAAGACACCTTTAACTCCAATTAAGCAAATTCTGCAATTAACAGCAAGAAATAGTACTACTCATTCTAACACTGGCAAAAATCTTATTCACTAACTTTTAATTCATTTTCAAATTCAAGACTCTGACTTAAAATTGTAAAATCAGTAGCATCCAATTTCTCTCTGAGCAGACTGCAAGCAGTCAGACTTCCTGAAATGCTTACTCATACTTACTATTCTATTGCCAAATACTCTTAACAGAATTTAGTAGTTCACTAGTTTCAGGATAGGACAACACAACAC
Source organism: Patagioenas fasciata (assembly GCF_037038585.1). Taxonomy (NCBI): domain Eukaryota; kingdom Metazoa; phylum Chordata; class Aves; order Columbiformes; family Columbidae; genus Patagioenas; species Patagioenas fasciata. The sequence continues at coordinate 92,544,512 of NC_092521.1, forward strand.
ACTTCAGTTTTTTAACAGGTCTTTGTTAGTGATATTACTCCATGTTAAACTGTGGGAAAGTAAACTGAACCCCTGAGAGTCAGAAATGAAGTCAACGAATTGAAAGTCACTGCAACATACTAGAGCCCATTCAATCATTTATAGCATCAAATGATAGAAGAGGAAGTGATTAAAATGGAATACTTTTTTTTAAGTGTCTGACCACACCGAGGAGCCTATGTTCAGATTTAATTAGCGTAAGATGCAAGTTCAAAGCATAATACTCATTTTGCAGTTGTACCAAGAGTCTTTGGCAACTGAACATGCAGTCTAACTACACAGAGATGTAGTTACTTGATTTTCCGGATTTATGCTTTACAGTAATAGCATTAAAATAGCAATTGGGTTGTTAAATAATTAAGGAAGCTTTTGCAATCAATGAATGTATATGTTGCTATTCAGGACTTTAATCATAAATAGTAAATAAAATCAAGAAAAAAAACCATACAAAAACCTTAAGTCAATCAAGCAGCTTATTTTCTCTGTGTCCTCTGAGAGAATCACCACATAAAAGCCCTCACACATTTATGACACCCTCAGCCCCACATTACATTTTTCATGCCTCAGGTACCTCTTAAACCATAGGATTCAATGCCACCATAAGAACTTAAAAATACCAAGACATGTACTTTAAAAAAAGTGAAGCATTTAAAAGCACCAGTTTTTCACTACAGATACATTTCTGATAGTAACAATATACTTTATAACGTATTTTAAGCGTATTTTTTAAAAAAATACACATAATGTAATCACACCTGCATAGATATAACTACACTGGCACCAGAGAGAAACGGGATAGTGTGCAGACAAGCGTATATTTTAAGCACATATCCCTCCAACGACATACGATAACCTTTCCACAGGCAGAGTGAAGAGGCTTCCAGAACTTGCGAGTAGACAGCGAGGCCCTACTGCCACAACTAAAGAGGGACGGTGAAGGAAGACGCCGAGGGAGTGAAACCCCTCAAGGAGAACCGCTCAAGGAGAAGAGCGACGGTGCGGGAACGCGCAGCTGAGGCCGACACAAGGCCCGCCCGCCCCGGGGAAAGGGTAAGCCCGACCATCGTAACACCGGGGAGTGCGGGGAACCGCGGAGGCTGGAGGGAGGTGGCGAGGTGAGAAGCCGTTGGGAAAGAGGGATTAATTGGGGCTCGCGCGCCGTTGACCGGTGCCGGCCCCTCCTTGCTCCCTTCACCTTCCGCTCCCCCTGGACGCCGTACTTGTTCCCCCTCGGCAGCCCCAGCAGCTTCTCCAGCAGCGCCAGCTCTTCCACGCCCGGCCGCGCGGCGGCCGCCATCTTCAGGACAAGCCCGCCTGGAAAGGAAAGGGAGGGCGGAGACAGCCGCCACCTAGCAACAACCGCCAGCCTCATTGGAAAGACGAAACGACCACACCGCCGAAGGAACCGCCGCTGCCATTGGCCTGAAGGAGCCAGCCAGCCAATCAGAAGCTCGGCTCATCCAACTCATGCGCGTGGCTGACTTTTGCTTTGAAACCCCGCGGAAGCGGGGGAGGAGATGCCGTGAGCAATAGCGCATGCGCAGCCGCGGACACAGCCTAGAGCGCGTGGCTAAGCCACGCCCCCGGGGCGTGTCCTCAAAAGGGGCGGGGGGCCGCGGCCGCAGCCCCGGTGGGAGGAGACTCGGCGGTCCGATCGGATCCGATCCGATCCGATCCGAAGGGGAATGTCGACGCCGCGGCCTCCTCGCCGCCCCACGGCCAGGCCATCGGTGGAGGGGGCTAAGCAGCGCGTTCATAACCGGGATGGAGACAGCAGACTCCCTCCCAACGGAAATAGCGGCCGGTTTCCGCCCGGGAAGGGGCACGATCCGCTGATGGGTTTGTCGCTGTGTCTCTGGCGGAGGCGAATAAAAGGAGGAAAGCGGGTGGCTCTCCCGATCCAAGCCCCACGCCGTCCTCTGTTGCCAACGCTGCTGCTCGGACCTGCGGTGTCTTGGGTACTGGGGACATACCGGGGCGACCCCCAGCTGGGGATCCCCTACCGTCGGTGTCCTGGGCAGCCCGGCCCCTCGCTGGCGACTTCTTGATTCGGTGTTGTCGCTCAACCCAATTGCAGCTGCTGTCTTGCGATGCGTCTGGGATTGCATACCGCCCGGTGTGTTAACTACACAGTGCGCGTCTCCACTCAGGTTTCTCAGGAACCAAGGTTAACGACATTACACTTGTATATCCATCTGTTTACCAGTCCTGCCTTCTTCCAACCCGTAAATTTTGAACTTGTCCAAGCACAGCCAAATTCAGAAGGTGAATTTTCAGAGCAAGTTTCGCTACTAGAGATTTTGTGAAATGAAGTATGATAATGCAGAACCGAACCATTATACACACCAATCAAGGGCATCAAAGGAAGAGAACAGATAGAAGTAAAGAAAAGCACGTTCATGAGTCATAGTTAATGTCAGTAGTGATGTCAACAGATAAAAAACCACAAAATCTGAGCTGGCCATAAAATAACCTCATCTAACTGCACATTAATGTATTTGGGATTGGTTCGAGACATGAGTTCATCACCTTTGTAATTGAAGATACTCTGCTGTTGATGTCATACCTCTACATCTGCTGATAAATGTTAGAAATAAAAACAATTTTATATTGCCATGTCTATTTGTGCAGAATATCAAAGTGCATGTTTTGAGAGAACACTATTAAATACCAAACTAGAATTTTTACTAGAAACAACAAGCTAATCTTGTCGTACTACCGATAATTGCAGACTCAGGGCTATCACTGCATTAGTCATCTTAAATAAGATGATGCTGACAAATGTCCTGGTTATTCAATGAAACCCTTTATCTTGATACAAGGTGACATTTAGATTTGTACCTTCTGCTGCAGAAAGTCTCAAAGTGGCTACAGAGCCTTCCTCTGAGTGAGGAACAATTCTGAAATCGTGAGTGGATTTTTAAGCCTTTGCAGGAGTTTGTCTGATCCTTTTTATTAATACCTGCAAAGCACTTAAATTAAAAAAAATACTCTGCTGTGAAAATGCCATTGCTCTTTGTGGAGTTTTCTTAGTTTTTCAGCTGCCTTCCCGGGGCAATATTTTGAAATGCTAGTGTTCCAGCTGTTTTCCAGTGTGACATCAATGAATGACCTAAAATTGTACAGAAAGCCCTCTTTTTCAGGCCCTCTTTTTCAGTGGGTGAACTGATAGAAATGTTTTGCCAGTTTTTTTAAAAAGCTAGTTGATTGTTGCAGTATTGAAAAATTTCACTTTCAATAATGAACCATCATCTATCAGTAAATACATACCTACTTTTACGCGTTATTTTATATATTCATTTTTTTTTAGTGCTTTGGAACCTAGAAGGTGAGACATATCAGTGTGAAATATTAATATCAATGGACTGAAATATCTATCAGTAACAATAAAAAGATGGTTAAGTTTCCAGTCACATGAAAAGATAAAGCTTTTTTTTTTTTTGGTCTTTCCTTCCACCTCAAATTTTTAAAGTTCTTGGAAGGGGAGGACTCATAAACTAGGTGGGGGAGATGAACCGCTTACGGTTGTGTAGCAGTTTTCATAACAATGCTTAGCAGGGTTTCCCTTTTTTCTGTGCACAGTTCTCCTCTCATTCCATTAGGTGGAGCTTTGTGATTAAGACTGCAGAAGTAACTTGGCTTCAAAGTGCAAAATAATTCACCACAGAATGGCTGGGGGAGGAGGCGAACGAAGCCCACTTTGCTTAGAGGTATCGGTGTCCTGTACACAAGCTCCATACACAAAAATCTGAATCAAGACCCTCACACACAAGGAAAATAACTTGAAAAATCGATTCTGTCAAATGGAGTGCTGCTCTAATCTGCTGTTATCATAGCCAAGTTCCAAACCTAAAATACCTTAGGTTATAAATTAAATGTCAAATATAATTAATTTGGCACTTGAAACATGAAGTGGATGACTGTCCTTTAGAGAAAGCCTGACAGCTTTATGTATGTCACATTGGTATCTGTTAAAACGAGCTTTACATGCCAGACAATCCTTGTGTGAATCATTTTGCTGTTAGCTGTACCAGAGTTTTGTCAATGTAATAAGTCTCAGAACAGTTTTCTCCTTAATTGTCTGAAGCTTTTGCAAGACAATATAAATCAAGTGTCATCTGCCTCATCCGTGCGAAATAATGGTTTTATCATACATCAAATAAGCAATTTATTTCTTATTCATTACTAGAGAAGTTATTGTTGAATATTTACATACAAATCTATATTTTATAGACATGGAGAAGGTTTTCTGCCCTGTGCCCTGTATGCACTGTGGTTACAATTTGAATCCACTTTTCCTTCTAATTTCTTAAATTCAGCAGCTGCAGCTGTAGTCCTGCAGCGCCCTTCCACCAGAAGGTCCAGGTTGTAGCTGCATGTACCGCTCCTTCTCCAGCTCACTGCCCCAATGCATGGAGACCCCCTCTTGTACGCTCTCTTCCCCTTGTCCCAAACCAGAAGCAAAGGGGTCCTTCACTTTTTTGCAATTTGTGTCCCTGCTTTGCGCAATGAACTACTATGAATAAATAATCCTTAATGCTTATTTATTCACAGGTACCCCTGGGGAAGTGGAGAAGGCTGTTTTGCCCAGTGGACACTGTTACACAGTTGTTGAAATAAAAATATCAATAATCCACATTATTTTCCACTAACAGAACCAGTAGGACTTTCCTAATCCAAACCTCATGAAGATTCTCCAAGCAAAGACTCAATAGCAGAGTGCTGCAGCAAGGTTTCACTGCTGTAGTTTCACAGTTAATTGTTAAATATGCGTGACAAGCTGGCTAAATGTTTATGACTGATACCTGTTATACTGCCTGATCTAGAGCCTCTGTCAGTGGAGCTGTTCCTTTAGCTTTAGAGCAAAAACAAGAGTCGGAAACCTTGTTTCTGGTACTCCACTCATTGAAAAGTGGGAAATATATGCTGTCAAACTGTAAGATGCAGACTTATTGTCGGTCCCTGCAGTGGCCAAATGAAGCAAAGATGAATTTTTTTTTTTTTTTTCAAGTTCTCTTGGAGAATTAAGCACAAGAAAAGAATGATTCTTGTACCAGCCATCTCTCCTCTGCTTCAGCTTCTCTTTTCATCTGTTCAACCCGGTGCCGTACAACAGAAACACAAGCCCAGGTCTGTGTTAAAATTTAGCCATTTTTGTTTGTGTCAGGCAGAAAACAACTCAAAAGCAATATTTTAAATGTAGGAGGCACAATACTTTTATCTTTTGCTTCTCATTTGCATCGACAGAAGGACTTGTAATTAGAGGACTTTCTGCAGGCAGTGACTTGAAGATATTCCTGCCCCAGCAGCCAGCAGCTGATTTTAGCCTAAGCACATATTGAAGGAAGCAGGGAAGGGAAAGTTGCCATGATGTTACTGCTGTGATAGTGCGACACCAAAAGTGGGGCAACGGAGACCTGTCATGCTCCTGAGAAGACTGATCTCATGAACATGTATCTCTTAATTTAGCAAAAAATGCTCATGTTTATATCCATTGAAGTTGGAGCAACAACAGGATTCACCACAGACTGTTACGAAATTCACTTTATTCTTTTTTTCTTCTGTTCCATAGACGATGACTGCAAGTCATGGCGCTGCCCCTGGCATTACAGTGATTTCAGGTCATCATTTTAGTTGCAAGGCAGTGCCAGATCCACAGGTAGAGTAGTTGCATTACTGTGCTGCTGCATAAAAGCTAATTAGTCCAGGTAGGCAGCAATAAGCTCCACACTCCTGTGCCTGTTTTTAATGTGTTCCCAGAGTTGATTTGCTGAGGGTTTTCTGAACTTTGTTATAGGTGTGTCTCCATTTGGATTTCCAAAGCATTGTGAATGGTTTTGAGATTAATCAACCGTTGAACATGTGTGCCAGTTTGGGACCGATAATTCCCAAATAATTTTGACTATTTTCTGTGGGTTTGGAGACCAATCAACAAAGAGCATGTATGTATCCATATATGTATATATATATATATATATATATATAAATTCTCATTGTTCCTTTGAAGTGTTTTTTGTCAGAAAGCTCAGGAACTTTACTGTTCAATAAGGAAAGAGTCAGTCTTAGGAACTGATTGTTACAAATTTGATTTCCCAGAGACAAGAAAATATGAACCCACATAGAAAATTTACTGAGATCTGTAGAGACATATTCTACTCTCAGTTCCACCCTTGTTTCTTACGTCAAATTTACTATTCTTTACTACTCACCTTCCAGATTAGATTATTTCATTAAAGAAAAACAATTGAAATGGATGGGTGTAGGGAAATGAAGAATTATTGAAAATGACTGTTTGTTTGGCACAGAAGGGAATGAACTGATGCCTGCTACATGCTAATCTGAGCACTAGGGTTTGGTGTGGCAGAGGACTACTACTGGTTAGTTCAGCATTTGTGCATATCTAGCACAGGCAGTTTTGTTTCAGAAAGGCAACTAAATAGATGAATCAGATAACTGATTTTAAAAGTAGTATACCTAGAACCCTACACCTGTTTTATCATGTGTATACATGGCACATTTGGTTGTTGAAGTGTAATCTGCTTCCTCTTGTACACCTGAGTGCTGGGTTTGTCTGTTGTGTTTTTGAGGACAAACACGATCATTGTAACTGAATTGCTGCTGGCAAGCTGTTTTTTGGAGGTATGCCCTGTTTACATAATGCAGGATCCTGGGATGAAAAGGCCAAGCTATTTCAGCATATGCTATCAGTAATGTGCCACATTAGTCCAGACTAATTGTGTTCTTTGCTCTCCATTGATCACAAGGATCGCTGCGCTGAGCTGGAAATCCCTCCTGAGCTCACACTAGATGGCAGGCAGGTCAGGTGGCTGGGAAGGAGCCTTGCCTGTTCACCACTCAGCCTTCTCTCCTGCCTCCAAAAGATCAATTGGTCTTCCTCAGGCCTATATGAAAACACATTTGGCTCACTGTGCTGGATATGAGCACACAGTCAGCAGACTAGAAGCTGATCTAGCCCTCTGCCCACAAGATGTTGTTTCCGACAGATTTGCTTTTGCCTTTTAGCCGACAAGGAGAAGATGCCTGATCAGTAACAGCTGGATCAGTAGCAGCTGTTGTTGAGAATAAGGCTTGTGTTAGAGAAGTGGATGTGTTAAAGAAGTGCTGTCAGCACCTGAGGCAGGCTCTGATGGCTTGTCTTCAGCAGTAGACTCCTGTATTTGCCCTGCAGGAGCTGATGGCAGCTTGTCGCAAAATCTTTGTAGCAGAACATCTTTCCAATGCTCTGTGTTGGCCCCAGGATGAAAGATGCCCTCAACGTTGCCCTTAAAGTGAAGATCTCACTGCAATGCCAGCAAGTACAGCCTTGAATACATCAGTGCTTACTGTAGGATCTTTTGGGAGCTGTCGTGACACAAGGAGAAATTCAGCCCTTGTGTAAGCTGGTGTGGTGCTTACTTGACCCACATCTCTGTCAGTGTAAAAGAAGTTCTGTCAGCTTTCACCTCTCCTGATGTCCTTGAGGAAAGGACAGGTTTGAAAGGAGATGTCACACCACTATCAGGTTATGCTAATGTCATTGGTGAGTCTCACAGGGCTTTAAAAGTAAACCACAGTAGTGATGTTTGTAGGAATGCTGCGAGGGGTTATCAATTGCTTTTTTTTTCTCGAACAAAAAGTTTCCTAAGTGTTGGAGTTGCAATCAGATGCAGTTAGGATTCCTGCTGCGGTATGCAAATTCCTGAACTGGTGCACCTCTTCTGATTTTAATTACCAACTAATCTCCAGATTTGAAGGACACAACTACTCTACAGTCAGACTCATGCTAATATAGTTATTAGCACAAATAAAACAAGTCTATACTGAGGATTTTAAGGAGATTCCTTTATCTGTTGTTGAGCTAGAGCACTTTTCAGAGAAGCAAGATAGTTTTTGTTGCTGGTACATGTAAACCAACTCAGCACATCTCTAGACAACAAATGGTGGAAAACCTGCTTTATGCCAGGGAAAAGCCCGGCTTTATTCCATATAACTGCACTGACTACGTGGTTATGCAAAGTTGTTCAGACGTACCTTGTTTTGGAGGTGTGTCACATGGAATACCAACCCTGCTGGCTCTCCAGGGTGGGTATTGCCTTTATTGCTGGGTACAGGATGCATTGTGGTTATTAATCGTTGTGAGAGGATTCTGCCTCTCCCTTTATGCTTCCCTCCCAGATAAAAAGCTTTTATGGCCTTCAGTATTGCACCTTGTAGCGTTTAGAGAACACGTTGGTTAAATCAGTAACAATAAAAAGAGGAATCTGCCTTCCATTGCTGCTGATCTAACCATCTGACACTTCCTAGACTGTCTGTACATTTTCTCTAATAGGACAGGAATTATTAAATACAACACACAAGCACATCTTTCTTTTCATCTTTTTGAGTCAATGAGGAACCACTTAATAAAGCTATGAAATGTTGCAGAATAGAGAAATGAGCAAAAAAATAATACAGACATGACACAGTGAATAGGCAGGTGTATTTTTACAGACATGAACACTGAGAGGGTCCCTCACTGAGTGGCAGCTTTTCCTCCAAGCATGGTTTGAGACAAGTTGCATGAAGACAATGGGAGCAAACATCAGGACACAACCAGACAAATGAAAGATGGAGCAAGGGACTCACCGTAGTTTGAGTTCTCTTCCATGTACATGCAATTACAAGGTTTATCTGCAGCAAAGCATCCTGAAGCTGCTTTTGCTTGTGAAAATAAATGTTATGTTCCTTCATTTGTTCTTTGCTTCTCTTTGTGGAGTATTTTTCAACTTTAACTGCTAGAGCTGTAAATCTACAAAATAAGTAAACATATTCAAAATATAAAATTGTAATTAAAGCAGTACATTGTATAACTTTTAAAATGCATTTTTTCCATTAAAGCAACTTTCTTAAAGATAAAACACACTTGGAATATACAGGGTGTTCCAAAAAGATGGACCCAGTTTCAAAGATACAGTGATTTCAAATTGGATCCATCTTTTTGAAACACCCTGTATATTACAGACCCAGGCCAACACAAATTCTGCCTGTGGGAGGCTGCCTTTGTAAGAAGGAATTCACATTTGGCTTTTGGCGAGTGTGGTTTTTTGACATTGGTACATGCACCACCCAAAGGAAAATCTGTATTAGTGTGGAGATGTCACATGATGGTCTGCTGCTAAGACATACGATACTTGACCCAGGTCTGAGGAAGAATTATGCAAAAAGCTTAGGAGGTTAAGAACTTCAGGTTATGTTGTACCATAACCTTTGAGTTTGATAAAAGATCTACCAGAAGAAAACAGGGCCCCAAATAGAAGATTATCCTGTCCTCCGGCACCTCTACAAAATAATACAGTTCTTCCTTTTCCTGGTTTTGTTTTTTGTTGCATTTTTTGTTTATTTTTGTTTTGTTTGTTTGTTTTTAATTTATATTTTTGTAATGAACTCTCCTCCTCTTCCTTGCTGCTCTCTGGAATGATCCTCACACTTCCTTCCTGTCTCCATCCAAAACTTGTCAAAACCACACCCGGTGATGCTGACTTTTTTAAACAACTGTTTATTTGCTGCTGTGTTTTGGAAAGCATTTTGTGGAGGTGAGGAGCGAGGCTTATGTGATGATGAGTATTTGAATTGATTACAGCAAGGAAGTATAATGCAAAAGAAGAAGGTTATGATTATAAGCTGCTGGGTGTTGTTCAACACATCAATGACATTGTGAAAAATCTGGTTTAAAATTATTTGAGCCCACAATCTGTGTGACTGTAATTGGGTTTTACTCCACAGGAGATCACAGAGGTTCAGACAATAGTTTATAAAATATACACAGAGATCAAAGTGGCTTGAAATTCAGACTGATTTTCTATCTCTTTTTTGGTGTGGGAAAATGAATAAACCCTCAAAACACTTTCATTTAAGGCCAGTTCCTGCCAGCAAGGGAAATTTAATCCACTCAAGCCACCAAATCATTGAGTACATTTATTCATTAAAGTAATCAATCAGTGGAAATAGGTTTTTCTTTTTATATATTAAATGGCAAAAATGATGAGTTCATAAAAATGTCAAGAAATTTTCATCTCTGCTATCTCTTTTCTTAGGTCAGCTGTCTTCAAATGTATTATCCCATTTGTAGGAATCTTACTTATTCTGCCTTTCTTGTAGAAAGCTGAGTATTGAGTCTTACAGAGAGCTTAAAATTAAGTAGAAACTATAGAAAATGTCAAACATAGCAGAAATCATGACACTTGCTCTTTTGACTAGTCACAAAAGCATCAACAGTTGTTAATTTTTGAAGCAAGTACTCTGGCAGTGTTACATTAATACATCAGTCACAGCAACTTTTTGTTTACATTTTTGCTAGCATCTACAAGTTTGTCAAGATCTATCATCTCTTTCCCTTACGCGTTTGGCTTTTATTTTGACAAATGGATCCTTGCCAAGAAGTTATGTACGTGCCTTGCACATCATCATTTGAAAGCAGGAGACAGCATTGTGATTATCATTTTTCTCCACTATTTATAACACAGGCTGCTTCTTTGAGATCTTTTAGTGGAAAAGACTTGGTGAAGAACAACATCAACTGTCCATTTGCCACGGTAAATAAAATTACATGCATTGTTTGTCTGACATTCACTAAACCTGGAACTTAAGCTCCTTGTAGTTTGGGAAAGATTAAGTGCTTCCTAGCTTCTTCTTCAAGCTCATGTGCATCTAGGAAAGTAGGAATGTAAAGGGACCAACTCTGTGTCATGAAATTCAGTGTCTTATATCTGCACGCAGTCCTGTAATATGAACTACTCAAAATTTATAAAACATCCTCCAAGTCCTTTGAATGAAAGAATGTAAAATTGTTATAAAGGTTCAAAACCTCAAAAATGGTGTCAGAGGTAAGGAAGAGATGAAATAAAGGGCATTGCCAATATTTTGGATGAAGCGGGAATTTCTTAGGCAATGTTTCCAAATGTTTCCAGGAAGTCATGGGACTATGGGCCATGCCCCAAGCTCCGGAGGAGGAAAGATATTCCCAGCTAATTTCCTGAAGTAAAATTCCATCCTGAAATGTGTTGCTATCAAATCTTCTTTTGCCACTATTGTGTTTGGTGACAGATCTAACCCCGAGAGTGTGAAAAAGACATGCTAAAGAAATAACTGATCTTCCTCAATATTGCCAGGAACATCCACCACCTCCACCAGCACTACGGCCCCATCTGTGGCCAATCTTCAGAGGAAACTGATTGACAGCAGCCTTGAAGTATGGACTAATTAAATATATCATAAGTAGGTAGCAGTGAACACAAATCAGCTTGACCCAAAAATTTTTGGTTCCCAGATGTCAGCAAGATTTTATGTTTAACTTTTCAGTACGGTCAAGGTCCAGAAGCAGTGTCTGTAAATAACAGGGACATCTTTCATGCAGCTTCTTACCACTCACAGTTTTAAAGTTGACTAACAAATATCTTTGGAGCAAGCAGACTCTGAAGGGCAACCAAAGGCCTGTTTATATGGGGAAATCAGCATGTGGTAAGGTAGGATGAAAACTGGTGGTACAGTAGCTGTCTGCACTCATTCTTCATGGGGAGAGCAGTGAGCCCTCAGGGCTCCGTGAGGTGGCCTTTGCCGGCACTCACTAAGGTAGCATAAGGGGTCACTGTCCCTGGATATCTGCCCTGTGCTTTTGCTGGAGATCACAGCCCCTATTCCAGTGGTGACAGAAAGGAGCACACAGCCACACTTCCACCATCCAGCCTGGTGCCTTCATTGTAACTACCAATGAAGGTGGATTTGTGTTAATGAGCTGAGCTGCTGTTGAAGGAGACTGAAGAGCTGCCCCACTTCGGAGTTAGCTGTCCGAGCTGAGGGAAGAAAACTGCTGTCAGAAGAGTGGGGCACGTGCCATTATTGGGATAACTTTTCAAAATGTGCCCAGATCTTAAGAACATCTATTCTGGAGTGGAATAAGATATCATGTATTTAATGATTAAAAGCATCCGCACAGGCAATCAGGGCAGAGCAGCTAATGACTTGCATATTTGTGGTTTACATAGCGTGTAAGCATGGTCTTGCACTAACTTCTTGTGCACATTAGCAGAAAAAAACTCTGGAAGTTTCAGTTATACAAAAACATAGTAAATTTGTTCCATTTGGACAGAGTGACACCATATTGTTTCATCATTTCATTAGAACACAGCAGTCCTCATATTCTTGATTAAATTAAACAGAGCAGAACTTTGCCCGAATAAGGGTGCGCTACTAGAATGCAGCTATCATTGACTTATCTCCCTGAACAGGATAACAAAACCCCTTCAGATCCTGCTGAACATTTCCTTACATGCCTACTGCATGCAGTGCAAAACCTTTTTATTTTCCCTTGAGATTTTGATGTGAATCTATGAGTTTTAATACATATCCTCACGTGCTGCATCGTCTTTACACAAAGATGCAGTGCTTAGGTAAAGAAAGCAAAGAGGCTGAGATGCGATCTCAAAGATTAACTATGCAACTTGGAGATCATGTTGTCATAATGAACACTCAGCAGAGCTAACAATATCTTCAATTGCTTGGCATTTTTTAAGGAATTCAAGTATCTTGTAAGTATCAAAAAAACACAGTCAAGTTTCAGGCTGCTGGAGGTTGGGCTCGCAGCCTTAGCATCTTAGTTCACAAGCTCAAAATTACTAGTATTTACTACTCATCAGGAATTTCTACAGATGAATGATAATTAACAATGTTGTGAATACCACTTCATGCTTCCAAACTAAGGTTATCTTATCATCACTGGCAAAAACAATTTTGGAATATACAGCAGTCTTGTCTGCATATCTGGCTGTTTTAAATTCATCTCTCTCCTCTATATCTGTATCTTTGATTATGTGTAAACTAATATACCTACTAGCAGGAACAATTCATGAAACTGAATCCAATAACATACCGCACAATGAATACTAAGGCTGTCTGCTGTAGCAACCTCACCAGTGGTGAAGGTTTCTTGACAAAGTTTCATTTGCACTTGGCTAGGTCTAGTCAAGGTGGAAGATTTCAGGAACTCCACGAAGATCTTTTGTAACCAGTTTTCTTATATAAAAAAATACCTTGCCGTGATACCAATTGTTTTATGCACACCATGAATTCCTACCTTTAAAGGCAGCTGGATCAATATTAATAACAAGGAGGAGAAATCTAAAGACCTGCAGCTTCCCGCACATTTTTTCATGCACCATTGGTGATACTGAAGAGCAGCTGTTTGCCATTCGTCATGTACAAGCACTTTGCTGCAATGGAGGCACCCAGCTCTGCTGGCCTCAGCAGAGTTGTTTTACATCCTCTGCTGATATCAGTGCCAAAAGCTCAGTTCCAACACATCGGTGTTTTTTGATGTGCAAATACATGAAAAAGTCCTTGGGGAAGAAAGTGACTCCGGATTTTCTGAATGTTTTGTCTATTTCTATTCCACAGCTTGCCTGGCTTCTGCTGCATTTTATAACATCTGGACTCTGTACAGGCAACAGAGCGTATGTTGGTTGTGTCCTACGCTCTTTACCCTGGAGCAACAACAAGTGTTGCTGGTCAAAAGACTCTTATTTTGTAGGTCTACCAAAGAGGGAATGTAAGTGGAAAATAAGTGGGAAAAAAATAATCAGTGCTGTTGGGAAACATTCCTTTCCTATTCCAATAGCTGGACTCAAGTTTTCTTCTTAAAATTACTGTATCAACTGGAAATGCTTAGTGACTTGGTACAGAATCCCAGGGAACAGGAAATCCTGTGGAAACCCACCATTTCAGGCCCAGACCTACTTCCGCTCTTGACAAAGAGAGTTTTGCCACTAGTTGAAATGGGAGCTCTTGGAATATGATCCAAAGCCACCTGCAGTCACCGATTCTTCTTTTCTTCTAGTGCTCGTTCATATGATAACAAAACTACACTAAAACAGAACAGAAGAAGTACTTAGGGTTGTTTGAAGAAACACGGGGCAAGCCTTTGAGTAATTAAATTAGCACAGTTCCACTCTAGGAAATGCTCTATACTGCCAATTTGTCCTAGCCAAGGCTCAAGCTGACAGTGTGTGAACACATCACTGTTCCAGAGACTGCTGCTCTATCTGCACATCTAGGTGGCATAGAATCCAGAGGCCAAACGCAGACCTCAGGTAACTCTTCAGAAGTGTTAAAGAAGACTGCATTACATGTTGTATAAAAAAACCTATTTTCAAAATGAATTTGATTAATTTTTCATCACTTAGTTTTACAGAGATGTGTAACTACAGCTGGAGACTGGCTGTACTAACTAAACTATACAGCCACGGTGAGGGTCGAATCCCTTGGAGGGCTTGAAAGTTCAGCTGATAAGTCCCTACAGCCAGGTCCCTTGCTGCTTTTCAACTACTTAACCTCAAAGATGAAAACCAGAAACTTCTCAGCCGATCAGATATCTCACATACATACAAATATGCACATGCATTTATAGGCTGCAAATCACTTAAGTTTTTGAAAACGAACAACGTGAAAGCAGACACACGATTGTGATGTACTTTGTGAAACGGACAAGCCTGTTGGAGGTAAAGCCCAATTTCCAGAGGCTACTGACAGTTGCTTTGTGCCACAGGGAGAGGTGCTACTTTCCATAATGCCCAGAGTCAATTATACCAGTGCCTTGACAGAAGGGAGTGGCGAGAAATCTTTTTGTTGACCCTGACAGATTACAAACTTGCACCCTAAAGCCTAATGTCTGATTAGTTGTTCAGGTTTTTTGCATTGTATACCTCTTAAGTAATAAAATAGTTTCTTCATAAGAGCAGTAGCATTTCATTTACCAATATATTACACTATTTGGTGTGTTCCTCTTACTTTATTTCCAACATCAATTTAAAGGTCTGTACCTCCTCTCCTGAAGATGCAGAATTGCAAACTGACAAGCTCTGTTAGTGGAAGCTGAGTCAGTAGTACCTCCAGGGATTAAGGGAGCAGAATATTTACAGGCAATCTAATGTTTCAGAGTAGTTTTGATTTTTTTTAAAATCTAGAAATTAGATACTAATACAAAAAGCACCAAATATTAAATTACTAAAAGGTCATGATTACATATGTTTTGCCCACTAGCCACACAGAGAAAGAAGTTAAGCATTTGATTCTACTCTGAACTTTATGCCTTTGATACATTTAAGATTATTGTTGTATTAAAACCATTTTATGTCCTCAGTGAGAGTTAAGGTACTCAGTGCTTGCAGGATTGAGTCTGAAGTAAGGATGGAAGCAGTAATGTGACTACTCTTGAATTGTACTGTTGAACATCTGAGAAGGATCAGGAAGACAATCTTTAGCCCTGAGCATTATATACAAATGAAATAGGGGTTATCTGGGGGCAGCATAATTCATTAAATGTTTCTTCTAAATGTAAAACACCAAATTCCCTTGACACAGTCAGCCTTTCAATCTGCAGTCTGGTTGTGACATAAAAAATGATATTACAGTAAGAGTAAACTTAAATTCAGAAAAGCTCAGAACTTCACTGTTAAAGCTCATTCTGTTTTCTCATTGCACCTTATAACAAATGGCCAGGAAAAACATTATAGAGATGGTAGTCCTTTGAAAAAGTGTCCAATTTTAGCAGATGGGACTCAATACTCAGCTCGTGTCAATCAGGAGATTTACATTAACTGTAATGCAATTATGTACCTCTGTCAGCTGTGAATCTGATCCAGGAGCTGTAGCAGTCAGTTAGAAAGAAATACATCCATGTATACCTTCAACTTCCCCTTATGTGTCTTTCTATTTTACTTCAGACCAACACTGGGAAAATATCAAACAAATATCATAATGAGATTTTTATGAAGATCAGATAAAATGACATTATGACTGCAAAGCAGTTTATTTCAAGGAAGGGTATAAGATGATCAGAACATACAGAGTTCAAGAAAATGCTCACAACTGTAATTGTACAGGAAGATGCTCACATCACTCCTGTTAAACAGGCTAAATGCTCTTCTCATCTTTGATATATTTATCCTTTCACCAAACACTCTCATGACACAAGGAAGGACTATTTGTCCAGTTTGGTCATACATGACACAACTTGGTGATTTGCTTAAGGATACACAGGAAACATATCAGAAGAGCATGAGTCTTCCTCGTGCTGGGCTAATGCCCCAGTTCCCAGACTACTTTTGCCTGCCTGGTTCACCTTCTGTTATTCAATACAGGTTCTGTGGATAATCTGTGGAAAGCAAGTTATTTATACTCCAGCTTAACCAACACAGAAAAGTTGAAATATCTGCGTTGTGACCTGCCAAATGGAGGTTGCTACATAAAGACAATGGTTATTGATTTTAAATATACTGCCTGTTACCATGCTATTAATAGCAGTCCAGTCCAATGATTTAGGATTCAAAGATTCTCTCCCAGCTCCACTGCCCAATGCCCTGCTCATATTTCGTATCAGGCAAGGCAGAGGCAGTCAAGTAGCAACGCTGCTCCCCCCGCATTGTACAGCCATATCTGTCCTTGCAAAGCTGGGGCCAAGTCTCAGGGTCTGAATAAAGGCTACTGCTGACCCCAGTGGATGTTTGGTTATGCCCAATGACACTTGCTTTCATTATAAATAGACAACAAATTGTGAAGGAAAATTAAATAAGTTAATGTTAAGGTCCTGCATAAAAACTTTGTAGGAATCGTCCCAAATGAAAATATAAAAATGCTTATGGAGAAAAAGGAAAGAAAAAACTTTAGTTAAAGAGAAGCTTTTATATTTCCTTTTTTTTTTTTCATAATTGTGTTTTAAAATTTCCTCACGGAAACACTGCTGATTCATACACTCTCTGCCTGTTCAGTCTCTCACAGAGTAGGTCAGTCCTGATTCACTGTCCACTAAATAGAGAGTTCTACTTCCTTGCATTTGTGTTAAACTTAACCTAGGGATTTTGAAACTGTAGTGGAAATACACACCTAGGGTCCTTCCAAAACTCATATTACATTTTGACTACAGATATTGTTTAAGTCCTTTATGATATAGTGTATACTAACAATGATGTTATAAGTGGTTACTAGAAAGGTTTGGCTCGTTTTCAATCTGTCTGTGACCATGTAGCATTGCAAAAGGGCCCATGGAAGAAATTGGTGAATTTGTCTGCTTATTGGATTTTTGTTACTTTAACATAGCAAGAGAATGAATAGAAAAAGTACGCCTTTTTCTGAGCAATTCTTTTTTTATTCAAAATCCATGAGGGCTTACCTTAAAAATATATGATGCTATTGAGTTCAGCAAGATGCATGATTTATTAAACTAGGGTCACATTTTTTTCCTGTCAGTTAAATGTGATCAGTTATTGTAAGTGCCTATCACTCATTATATATTTACTTATTGGAGGTTAGAGACATCCTTTTAAAAGACTTTGACATGCAGGTATCAGGGCAGAATACCCAAGAACTGACTTTCTGGCAGTGAAATAACTGTTTTGGGCCAAATTATGAGTTTATAGAAATCCTTGTAGCCTCATGCCTTTCTGATTTACCTCAGCCCTGAGAATCTGGCCTTTTATCAGTGACCTTGTATCTGACTATTTTTGGTGCAGTTTTACTCTGGCATAGTGTGGTGATGCTGAGATATTTTCCCAGAAACATACAAAATGTTATACACCATCTCCTGTCAGGTATTCTGTACCTCAAATTGGTGGAACAAAGCGTGTTATTTCCACTTAGTGGGAAGAAACCAACATTGTTATTTCTACTGCTTCAGTGTCAGGGCTTTTTATTTCCACTGCAGTGATTGTACAGGCTCTCATAACCAATAAGCCAACATCCACCCTGCTGAAAAAAAACAACAACAACAACAAAAACTTGTCTGGTCTGAAGCACATTAGAGCACACAAAAGAAAACTAAGTCCAGGCTGCAGCTAGAATGGACATGTCTGTTTTATTGATAGCAGTGGTGAGATTTGACTAGAAAATGATGTTTTTCTGACACAGGAGCAACCTCTGGATTCTTTCCAGTTCTCTGGATGATGCAAGCAAAAAAACCTCCACAACAACCACAAACCGAAAACAAAACAACAACACAACAACAAACAGAACAACAAGCCAAGGGTATATATAGATTCCATGCTAACTTCAAAGGGGAGAAAGGAAATGCATACTACTTATTCATGGTTGTGTAAAATAAATGCACTTCAGGTTTAAAGCTTCTGAACACAACTGGTCTGACATAAAGGACACAGATACACTATATCAGACAAAATAAAAAGTCATGTCTCTGCACAGCAGCGTAAGTTTTAAGATAACTTCCTCTGAATAAGGGACTTAGCATCACTTCACACAGTTTCCTGCAATGAGAAGCAGCTCGAGACTCAAGCTGTGGCTTTCTGGAAACTTCAGGCTCCATCGTGGAGCTGACCTGAACCCATACACTGTGAACACTGGCTGTGCCCCATTCCCAGCCCCCTTATCCCGCTTGTTAACCCAAACTGGCCTCAGTCCCCAGCCCTCCTGGTGACCTTCTCTTACAGCACAGCTCGGAGCTGCAACCTCCTCCAGCTCCCAACAACGGGCTTTCTGTTTCACAGCATGTGAACCTGGCCCAGCAAAAGACTAGTTTTAGCTTTTATGAGGACTGCAGACTGCAAAGTCATTGCCCCTCAACACACAAAGTTGGACTCTTTCAGTGCGAATCTATGTCACTTAATAGATGCAAACAGAATTTTTTTTTTTTTTCTGGATATACGATCCGTAGATTCTGGGGTTACATGGGATTTATTTGCTGTTGTGGGAAATAAAAGATCTTGGATTTATTGCTTGTTAGTGGGAAAAATGAGTCTCTATTATCCATGAAACTAACAATCGCTCACATTTATGTGGCTTTATTAACACCTGATAGATTTTAAAATAAGGGAAACTAAAAGATGCTGCTTTCTGGTGAAAATGACAATTCTGTTATTTGTAAATATAACATTCTCAGCTTGCTAAATTAGCACAGAATGTGGACAGAAATATGAAAATGAGCTCTTTGACAGAGATTATAATCTTTCACCTTGGAACATGTATGTAAATGCTCTTCACAGCATTGCTTTTTCATGAAGCTGTACTTACTCTGGATTGTGACTTGAGAACTCACAATTCAAGAAAATTTTGTATAGCATAGCAATGGTTATAAGTAATTCACAGTAAAATCCTCTATGAAGTAAATTCCTTTTATTTCAAGTCACCACAGCCCTTAAATTTGAGACTGACATCACTGTAAGATGTATGCTGCTTATATTACTAAAAGTTGGGGACACTGCTTCAAAATGCCTCCTACAAGTGCCTGAAAACAAACAAACAAACTAAAATTAATTTTAATCAAGAATAAACCCTTCTCACCTGGGCCAGCTAACATCTGCCCAGTTGCTCTCACACATCTTTACCCAGTGGCAAAAGAGACGTGGTCATCCTGAACCCTGTTTTCCAGAGGCAATGAGAACAGGGAGATGGAGAAGATCTCAGTCCAGTACGGGCTGTAGCACCTGGATTTATGACAGCCAGCAGAAGCAATACCATGGCTGAAGGGGGCAGGAACACACCGAGCTTCCTGCAGCTGGAAACAGGGTCAGGCAGAGCTGTGGTTGCTGGTGTTGCACGGTCTCTCTGGCACCGGCTGAGGTCACTGTGGCTCCGCGCCTCCCGCTGCTTTTGGAACAGCTTTTTGCTGCTGAAAGAAAGGAAATGGCAACATATTTTTCTTTTTTTTTTTCTTTTTTTTTTTTTTTCCTTCCCAGGCACATATAGTTTATAAAAATGGGGACTAACTGATGGTTGTAATTTTGATGGAGATTTACCTGTAGGCAAGACGGCAATCAAACCCACACTATTAACGGAAGGCTGATTGAGTTAATGAATATAATTGTCAACTCTACAAACTGATTCAGTCTGTCTAACCATCTATCAGTTTGTCTTTCCTCTTGCAGTTTGTCCCCATTTATATATTTCTGTATGGTGAATACCTAAAATCCCCATAAATATAAATTGGTTTGAAGAAGGACTCATGGATGTTTGAGAAAGAAGAGAGGGTCTACTGTACAGGGTACAGCAGGGGGTCT
The DNA here is from genome assembly GCF_037038585.1 of Patagioenas fasciata. NCBI lineage: Eukaryota > Metazoa > Chordata > Aves > Columbiformes > Columbidae > Patagioenas > Patagioenas fasciata. Next base: position 92,564,584 of record NC_092521.1, read on the forward strand.
ACTGTTCAGGGAATTTATCACTGTTCAATTAAACACAGTCAATTTGGGCTAGGCAGCGGAACTGGTAGGTAATGTTACCTTTTGTCTCTATCATACAGCTGGTCTAAACAAATTCAGGTGTTTTACTCATTGGACTAAGTCTGCAAATGACACATCCTTAAATTAAGGCACTTACAGTCTTATGGATGAGATAGTGTACAGGAAGCGTTGTTTATAGATACTGGAGACTGGTGCTCCAAAACAATAATAACATCTTCTGGGGAGTGAGGAAGAGGAAAGGAGATGGGAGGAAACATCAAAAATGCTTTCTGTGGGTCAGAACTTCAGGCTTGGTAAGTCCGCAGCCTGCCAACCTAAACTGAGGCTGCAAAGGCCACCAACTGGTCTGCATCTTCTGGATTTTCTTCCCTACAGGGAACCTGAATGGTCTGTAATGAACAGCTTTCTATCCTCCTCATCAGTCAGGCTCAAAGTTCAGAGAGGACAGAGTGAGGTCATAGAAGATGAGAACTAAACTACTGGACAGTCAGAAAAGCATAATTCGCAGAGCCAAATCCAATTCAGAAGAGCCCTATCCAGATCAAACAGCCCTTCTAGGAGCAGTGACTGTGAATGACCGTTTCAGATGTATCAGAAAAAGTTCACATTCAGCTTCTGAAAGAGGCATACATATTCTGCCTTCCTGTCAGAACCTGACATCAGTGCTCAGGGCTGTCATCACTGACAAGGTGAGGGACAGCATACAGCAAGAGAGGTACCTGCCCTTCCCCTGAGGTCATGCACAAGCAGGAAAACAAAAATTAGAGCACAGCCCATGGCAGTAAATAACACTGTAAAGAAGCGTGATGTTAAAGTAATAATACATACATTTCAGATTGCAAAGAACCCCTGTTCTTGCTGGAAAGTCACTTGTGAATACTAGCAACAAAAGTAAGTAGCAAGAACCCCTGGAGAGAGATCAGAATTACACTTCTAGGGCAGGAGTTGCTCTTTTTGAGGCAAATTAAGAGATGTCCCTCACCTACTCAAAAAGAAAAATCAGGTGGAATCAGATTTGCCACAGCTATATTTGTCTGTCTGCAAGTGAGGCTCTTAGACTACTACCAGTGGGGACACAGGCAAGGGTAGGTTGTCCATACCTGCATTTTTATAAAGGACACAAGGCTGCAGCGTGGGTCTCCTCTAGCTGAGCTCATGGAAGAAACACAAATATAGTTGCAGTACAATTAGCCTATGGATGCACTCTGAGTGAGGTATTGCCTCACTGGGGGACAAAGTTGCACATACATGTATAATTTAAAAAAAAAAAAGAGTTGTGAGGAGACTTACATAAAGTCTCCTAATAAAGAGACGACCAACTCTTCTGAAATCCAATCTCATATAGCTGTATGTAGGCAATTAGGTAATACTGTGTTTTGTTATCTTCCCTTCTTCTACAAGTCTTTTTCAACACAAGCACAACAATACAATATCTGTTTGTGTTCTGACATGTATCTGCATTCTTAGAGCCTTTGCAAGCAGAAGATGGAGAAAGATTTATAATCCATTTTCTCGTATTTCAGCTTTACCTTAACTAGCTCTTGCCTGTTATTAATTTTATTTAATAGAAGAGTATTTTGCATGTCCTGTCATGCAACATTGCAATCTTCTTTCCAGTGTAAAGAATCCTCCCCCCCTCCCAAATTTTCTTATGCTGCATCACTGTGTATGTGTCACAGCTAATAGCTGATTAATACACTTTGTCTGTACAATTGTGAGTTTGTCTTTGAGTTAGTTGGATTAGACAGGGGGTACCAGAGACTACGCTGCCGCTGAATACACTTACTTCAAATTTAACATGAAGTTTAATCAATAAAAATAACAGCAATAAATTTGTCTCATTCTACTTTTTTTTTTTTTTATGCTGTAGAAATGCCTGAGTATAAATGTCTTTCAGCTGTTCCTCAAGAGATACCTTTGTCATTTATTGAGCACTTTGTGCATCACAAGAATTCCCATCATAATGTCACAACTTGAATTTACTCTGCCCTGATACTCTTGAAATGCCCAGCCATCTGATGGAAAAGCATCTTTTGGTGGTTGCATATATATAATATCTAAATCACCAGTGTTTAGAATCTATTTGCATATGCAAACATTAAACCCCCCTGAAAACAGAAAAAAAGTACAATTAAAAAAAAAAAGTCAAAAACCTTTACTCCGAAGAATAGAGTAGAACTGCTTGTTAGAAACTTCAATGAATGAGTCAATATCTCTTGCTCAAAATGAAGTGTTAGCTAAAAGTTGAATTAACTGAGTAAGCCAACTAATTGAAGTCTTAACCATGACCCATAAAAATAACAAGATTATTTGCTTTTTTAAAATTTTTTTATGCATGTAAAGACAGTCTGACAAGCATTTTTTAAAGGAAATGAGAGGAAAGCAGGGATTTAACGTTCAGTGTTCAAGTCCTGTCTTGCTTGTCTGCTTGTGAGAAATAAAAAAATATTTACATTTTTAACATCGAAAGAATCAAGAGCAAAAATCTCAAGTGTTAGGAGAGGATGGTTTTTTAGCCTTGACTGTTTTGATTTTTTTCAGTTTGTTTAATTTTAGTGACTAAAAAGCATTTAGAAAGAGGATGTTTTTATTTAAAATTCAACATCCATAATACTTACATTATGGTGTAAAAGCTGCACTAGATGAGTGATATCTTGGCAGGTCTCCCAGAGGCTTAAGGGGGGCAGGATTTTACCCATGATTTTTAAGCCAACAAGTATAGAGAAAAAAAAAAAACAACAACACAACAACAAAACATCCCAGAATAAAAATATTCAAATTTTTAATTGTAATAAAGTAGTAAAAAGAGCATCAGCTTAACTTAAAAAAAAATAATAAAAAAAAATCTTTGGCATATCAGCCTTTCACAGAAGGGGTTTTGACAGACCACTGGAGCAGGTTAGTTGTCTGAAAATATCTGCCCTAAGTATAATTCAGAAACAAAAGGGGGTTTGGGGTGGTAGTAGTAATTGTTTTTTTGACTCAGTAATTTGTCAGAGACTCAGCCTTTGACTTTACCTGAAGGATTTACTAAAATTCATAATCTGAAATAGTAGCTCAAATTCAAATAGTAGCTAAAATTCGCAATCTGAATAGTAGCTCAAATTCAGACACATGAAAGACTGTTTCTCATTGGAAATGGCAAGAACCTTTCTTCTCACTTTTAATGCTTATTTAGTGATTTTTATGCAACACCAGTAACACCATTATCTCAGCATTGATGGAATGAATATATACTGTAAATTCTCTTCTTTGAGACATTTAAACCTTTGCTAGATAAAATGCTAGCAAATGTGATACTAATTAAGAAATAATCCTGCACAATAGTAAAAGACGTTAGATCTTTATGAGTAAAAGGAATTTCTCCATTTTTAATATTTTTTAAATCTGTGGTATACATAGGATAATGTTCTTAATTTGTTACTTTTTAGCAGAAGATCAAAGCGCATTATAAATTAACTTTGATTTGAACAATAACTTTTCTTCACATTCTCTAAGCCTGGGATTTTTGAAATCATCAGTAACCTTTGGGTGGGTGTGTAAATTAATATGCACTCCCTATGTAGCCAAAAAGTAATATAAGAAAATTTCCATGGTTGGTAACTTATGTTTAAACATTTTTAATCTCAATATCTAGTGCAAAATGATCGACTTAACTTTTCAAATGTGCTCAGGTCCTATGATGATGGGCAAAGCGTGACATCCAAACTCAGGGGGTCGTGTTAGAGAGAAAGTTGTTCAGCACATGGGTGGCCACTTTAATTTGTAGCTCCCCACTCTCAGCAGCTTTATGCAGGAGAGCTCCCCCTTCTCCACCTTGCCAAGGTGTGTATCCAGGGAGTGGTGTATTCAAATGCTTATTTCATGTCCCTGGAGCTGAGCTTATTGATTACTCACATACTTAAACACATGCTTAACTTTCACAGCTTTGTTAAACGGGGAATAATTCACTTGCAGTCAGTATGAGCTTAAAACAGGCTTTAGGCAGATTTGAGACATTCAAGTCCACTACTGAATCTAGCTCATAATGTTTCTGCCCTGTTTTTTCTACAGCTTTGATTTAAAACTTCTTTTCTTCCAAAACAGGAGCAAAACCATTAATCACTAAGGGCAGTAGCAATAGTGGCAGTATGTGACAGACATTGGCAGTGAGAGAAAAATAAGCTGTGTAAATGCAATACTTTATTCAACATTACACACTACTTTAGCATGAGTGTTGTTTTGGAAGGTTAAAAAGTGGTTTTTTCTAACAGCTAGTAAGTAGGGTATAGAATGGCTTCCGAACCATATTATGCCAGTTTCTCACAGTTTTTTGTTGTCATTGTTGGCACTTTTTTGTATAATAATTTGGCTTTACAAAGATAAATTTCACCATACTATTCACATACCTTTTTTTTTTTTTAACTGTGTGATGTTTCACAGGTTGACATCACATGAAATCACCTAATACTGTGCACAGAAATACTTCAGTCCAGTAATGAAAAGAAGAAAAGTACCCATTAGCAAATAGAAAAATGTGCATATGGATAAATCTGCAAATATTATTTTAGTTTCATCTAATTAATTAGAGAGGCAGAAAAATTCACTCTCATTACCAGCATTTGCAAATGCTGCTGATGATTTGTGTGCTCCAGAGTACAGTCCTCAGAAAGGGCTCTCTTGGGCTAATTGCATCCATAGGATGGACAAAGAATCAGTTTATTTCTCTGTAGGTGGTTTTCTGAATAAAAATAAAGCTCCTTATTTCCAAAGAGCCCCCAACCAACCTTTAGAACACAGCTGTTCTCTGTTCTCATATCTCTCTCTTTTCTTTTTTTTTTTTTTTTCATTATGATTTCTTTTAGTTTTCAAACTCATTCTATCCTAGCAGGATTTACTTACATCCTGCAGTGGGACAGTAAGCCCCTAAGAGGTACAGGTTTACAGGAGCCTGTTATGTCCCATTTTCCAGCTGTGGGAAAGTGATTCTCAGGGAAGGGAAAACTACTTGTCTAAAATCACACAGTGAGATTAATGATAGAGCCAAGCATTGAACATTTAGGCTGTGGTCAGATGACCACTAAGATTGGATTTATGCATTACTGGATCACCTGGCAATACAAATTTGGTGCAGACAGGCATGCATTCCTCTTGAATTATTCACAGCACATCAGAGAGTGCTTATGTCAGCTGTTGCCATGAGATAACCCAGAGTACAATGTTTACCATATGTCATTCATTCTCATCTTGCAAGTGTAGTTTGGGATGACAGTCTATTGCACTGTGGTAGGAAAGTTAGCTCCTGCTTATGAGGCTGTTATTACTACAGGAACCACGCTAGAAAGTCACTGTGTCACAAGTGAGATGTCATTTACATGTCCCCAAATGCCAGGGCATTATAGTGTCCAGGATACAGTCGGTGGCAAGATGGATCTGTTGCTGGCTATGCCCCTGAAAGTGGCCCTTTCCTGCTAGAGGCTGGTGATAGAGACATGTAGATGTGGTACCCAGGGAATGGTGTTCCACACCGGGATTCATGAGAAGATGGAGCAGGGGTCAGAACTGATTTTTTTGCCAAACCTTTTCTCATTGCAGATAAAACTGAGTACAGCAACACCAAGGAATTACAAGTTCCTGTTCCCTGAAGCATCTGGGTCTGTGAAAAGAGCTATGGCTACCAGCAGGAGGCTATATTTCAAATATGGGGACATCAGCAGTACAAGGAGAACTTGTGAAAGTAGATGTTCTCAAATATCTGTTTGCAGCTGTTTCTCAGGAAGGTACCCTCCTAACTGGCGATGCTCAGTGAACACTGAGCAGAAAGGGAATTTAGCTATCTGGGAGGTGGCAGCTCTTGGCTCCTAACATTCAAGTCCCAATCAATTTGGGACTTAAGAGTCAGCAAGACAGTGCTGAAGTTCCAAATGTTCTTTGGAAGGGCCCTGGCTCGTGATGTGAGTGTAACATGCAGGAATTTGTAGCAAGCATTGCTCAACTGAGTGTGTATCCTTTCTCACTGTCCTGTGACCTGTCCTGATTGTTTATCAACATCTTGTGTCACTGCAACAGTGTGTTGGGGTCATCTTCAGCTGGTGTCAGAGACCTCATGAAGCTTGTGTTCTCTGTACTCCTCAACTGATGCCCTGGATACAGGACAGTCTGCTATCATGGTCAACCACTTGTGTAATTTGATGCTTAAAAAATATCCCAAGCCATGCTTACTTCTCCTAAGAATCCTGGGGCATTGTGCTTGCATCTAGCTGGTGTTGTCTTTCCAGAGTTTGTCCACTGCAATCTTTGAGTGTGCAATGCCTTACTGATCTGCTGGGCCAGGCCTTGGCTTGGAGTAACGTCAGGTGAGAGGCAGCAAGCTACTGCTGTCGGCATTGGTGTCTCGAACTTCTTGATCCTCAGACAAAACCAAGATAATGAGAGTCAATGAAAATAAGATCCTAATCTGTGGAATGTCCTAGCATATGTGAGGCCATAGGCTGGGGGAGTGAGGTTATGGTGATGACTGGTGTGATGGTGGAAAAAAAGGCACTGGTGAGGAAAGTATCAAGAATCACTGAACTTCCAAACAGCTAGGACAAGGTATGGGTTCAGTCTGCTTATCACATCAAGAGAACATCACTTCAAAGTGCAGGGAACAGGATGTGAGGAAAAAGGGACTGGTGAATGCTCTACAGGCTACAGAGGGATCTGCTAATGAAGTAATGTGTCCAACTAATCCTCAGATCAGTTCCGCAGTTGTTGTTTGTTGTAGCTGTTGTTTGTTTGTTGTTGTTTTTTGCTTGTTTGTTTGTTTTTTAATGCAAATGATTTGCACTTTTGGTCATCTTGTTTCTGATTTGGGTTTAGATGCTCTAAAATGGAAATAACCACAGTATCTAAACAACTCCTTAGCTTCTCTACAAAACTATGTCATACGTCCTCTCCCATGTTCAGGCAAACTAAGATCATTGCAACATTTTCAGAGGTGGCATGATGCAATTGTACCATATACCATTCCTCATGATATCCTGAGTGGTTGGGTAGACAGGCAAAGCTTAAGTTATCTATCTTGATGTATAAAAAATTCTTCAACTAGCAAATCAGTAGTCAGATAATGCTTATGTGTACTCATGTTTATCAGTGTTATACAGTGTTATATAGTTCATTTCTAGGATGCAATTGTGACTGAAACATTAGAATAGAATGTAGCCAGAGATGTAGAAGAGTATGATCTCCGAGAATCAACAATTCATCACACAGGTTGAGCTGTTGGTCAGGAAATAAGGATATAAACAGACTTACTACTGCAAATGCACCTAGAGAAGTTTAAGAAGCTACCTCTCCCAGCTCTTCTTGACCACTTCTTAATATTGTGACAAAGCTGCCAGCATGATCTTATTTCAGTTCATTCCGCTCAACCTAAACCAGAGATGAAGGTGACTTGAGAAGACCGGGCTTATTAGGCACTGAATCTATTAGGATTTACATAATCTGTTCTGGTGGCTCAACTGTGCGTTGGTAACCACCAGCTGAAAGACGGTAAGTGACAACCAGGAACAGTAATGAATAGTTAGAGGTTGTAATATCTTGAAGGCTCCAATTACTGCCAGTATAACTCTGTGACTATGCCCCAAGACAGAGTGTGGGAGTGACTTGACTCTGCCAGTGACCAAGCAATTAGCCCCAAAGGCAACATGGCACATTTCTCTGGGCCTCCACTTCCCATCTGCAGGAGGAGAACAGTGCTGCATATTCACTTTCACTTAACACATTCTGCTTTGACACTAAGTGTGAGGATTCAACATTGAACAGGAATTTCTCAAATGTATTATGAGGGAACTAGGAACATACTGAAATATAACTAAAACTGTAGTTAGAAATTACTGGAAATGTGACCATGTCCTTGTAGTAGCAACAGTTCCACTTCATCTCCTTCATATTCTATTTTTCATATAGAGAGATCAGAAAGACCTTATTTCCCTGTATTAAGATCACATGGCAAGCCTTTTCTTGGAGCGAAATGCCTGCTAAAACATTTTGGCTTATATAAAGGCACAAAGTGGTATTACCTATGGGGCTTCGGGCTGCAGGGGCCTCCAGGCAAAATATTCTACATGCTGAAGAGGAAATGCAGTTACTGAAGTCAAGTTTATGTTTTTTAACCTATTTTTCTTGAGATAACTTTGTCAGATTGTCAAACAAACTCTCCAAAGGGATTTGAGTCACAACCACATTAAACTGGAATCCAATCTTGTTATGCTGGCCTCAGCGAGTGGATATTCCCTCTGAGCAAGCCTGCACTGTATTAAGCTGCCTTCTGTTTCTTCAACCTAAGCTATGAATGTATAATCATATTTCCTTTTGAAAATGACTTGTTTTTCTTCATTACAGAAACAGGATTGATTTTCCTACAGAGTGTTACACTTGTCAAAGCAGCTATAATCAAATTTCAGTGTGATGTCCCTACACAAGTAATTCCCACAATTAAAATGTAACTGTTCCAGATACCTGTTGAGTTGGATTCTAATCTTCATATGTATCAGGAATAGGTCCACTGAGAACATAGGCCAAATCCACAGCTTGTGCAAATCAAAGTCATTGGAGCCCCATCTGCGCAAACCAACTGTAGATGTAACTACGTACTTCAATGCAATAGAGTCACTCATTAATACTTGTATGAAAAAAGGAAAAAATTGGACCCATAAATCAAATAAATTACCTTTTACATCAGTGAATGACAGAAGCTACATAATTTAAAAGAATTTCCAGTATTCCAAATATTTCCTCATGTAACCCTAAATAAAATTAAATGGAGGTGGATGCAAGTATAGCAATGTTTCGGTAGTTAGCTCGGGACAGGCTTCCAAGGCCCAAGAACTCCCACGCCAAGTCATGATAAAAGTGCGCTAGCTCAACACGCTATGTTTTGGGTGAACAGCCTTGCAACTTAATGAAGACATTTAGGTCAGTCTTGAAGAAAGCATGAGCTAATGCTGCATCGCTTTACACGGGTGACTCTCAAGCGCTGCCTTTGCTGCCACCTCAGCAAGTCCATGATTTCTTTCTGAAAACCTGTGATTAAGCTGCCATGTCTGCTTATATGCAATATGGAGCAACAGATCAAAGCAGAGCTCATTTTTGAAACAAACAAACAAAAAACCACCACCCTCTCCCCCCCCTCGCCCCCCACAAAAATGCAAACAACAAACCCCAAAATATTTAAAAATACAATTTCTAGGGCTTTATTTTTCCCCAGGTTCCTTCACCTCCATTTTGATCTGTACCTTTGGAGGCTTTTCTTCTTCCTTTATCTTCCTCCATCAGAAAAATCCCAGCTGAATGGACTTAAGTTCAAAGAGATATTTTCTGAATTGCTGAAGAAGTCCCCCTTAACTGACCTGTCTTTGAATATCTGCAAAATAGAAATTAAAACCAAACCCAGCAAAGAGGTTCAAACCATTCTGTGACACTATTAGGATGATCCTGCAGGTTATACCCAGACTTCCAGTAATCATTTATAGCCATAGTAAGGGTGTGCCAATTTGTGCAAATTCAACTTTCCTGGATAAAAATTCTGAGAGAAGGTAAATAGAACTGTCTTCCCAAATACATCCTGCCTTTCTTGTGCACTGGTCACCAATGAGGAAGGCTCAACCCTCCTTCAGTCAACTGATGCTCATTCACATGCTCTGAGTCCTCCTCTTTTCTCTCATACACACACACACAAACACATGCACATGCACATGCACACGCTCCCGGAAAATGCCAAGAACCTAAGTTGACAGCAAATAATTAAGAGAAAATGAATTTTAAATATAAAGGTGAATAACATTTCCCACTGCCTGGCAGCAGCTAGGTGATATCAAACCAACTATAAGCTTGCCCTAAAGGGCAGCTCTGGATTTCACCTATTACAGAGGGATGGATGTTTAAAGCAGTGCAAACAACAGTGCTGCTGAATTTGCAGCTCCACCTATTTTCTGAAGGTCAAGCAGCCTGACCTCCTTACAGTCCATGGGTACACACACTCACACAAACACAGAGAAGTAAGTAAAAATAAAAATATTTGCCAGCATGCCTTTTGCTTACATCCACTTAACATTATCTATTGTAGTCATTTCATTGGAGAACATCATGTTATTAAGGGAGGCCAGCTCTGCCAAGTGTTAGTCCCCCAGAGGGGACTCACCCATGTGTTAAACATTTTAGCTCTCATAATAGAAGGCTCTATATTTCAATGACAATTCACTTAGTGTTTACAGATGAGATACTTGGGAGTGCATCCCAGCAAGCAGTGTTGGCTTTTGATGCCGAGAGACTGGGCAATAAAATCATGTAGTGCATACTCTTTGTGAGACAGATGTGTCTTGTGGCAGCCAGCAAAGCAAATACTCATGTTCATCTTGGGCACTTAATGTGCTCATCAACCCTGCCTGGTTATGGAGAGCCCTGAACACACTTGACTTCCAGAGGCAGCAAGTAGTTAGGAGAGTGGAGTGGCTGGAGAGCTTCAGAAATGTAGCATCTCCTTACCATTAGACAAACAAACTGCTCCTTTCTACACAACAGTCATTCTGAAGGCATCCTGTAACAGAAAAGGTGGAAATATCTCAGGCTGCTTCATCTGCTTTAGAAGGGAGAGCAGACCACATAAGCTTGTTGCTGTAAGTAGAGAGTATGTAAACATGAAGGAGGAAAAAACCAGGAAATCACAGGAGGGAATTACAGATTCCTCATGGAGTCTTTCACCCAGTACTCTTCTAAAACAGTCTGGCATCCTGAAGCAGCATGAGCTTTGGAAGAGTGTTCCAGTTTCGTTTTCCTTTAAGTAGATTTGACTTTTTCTCATTTAAAGCGAATGTGTTGCTTTGTTGACATGAAAGTTTTGATGACACACCACCCTAATTGTTCGCTGCTCTAGAGAAGCACAAACCTGCAGCCGATGCTCTATGACATGTTTTTGTGCTTTTCATTGTTATAGTTTTCCACCAACTGATCATCACAGCAAGTCAACCTGCAAATAAGTACTCCTGTGCACTTTAATGAGGCCCTTATCTCTGGCCAACTTAGGAATACTCATTGGGCTCTCCCCTGTTGAGCAGCAGCAACTCCAAATAACCCTCCCATTAAAACAAATGCACTGCTGTCAGAGATGTCAGGTTGAAGGGGCGGCAGGCTTCTGAAGCCGCTATTGCATCATTCTTTTGCTGGGCCAAGGTACAATGCCTACCAGAGTGATTACAGCAATTACTCAGCACTGTTTGTCACAGTCAATCAGATCTGACCAGCATGAACGCAGCCGTGACCTAGACCTGCCTCTCTAGCAAAGCGTTATTATTGGTTGTCATCTTTGTCTCCAGTAGCTCTATGCGTGTGCCTAAGTTGGAAACACACTAAGAAAACTTCCTAGCAATTATTTCTCTTTCATTTCTCTCCTTGATGGGCCACTCCAGTAATCTGGTGCGTGCTTTCTTCTCCTATTGTCTTGCCTCCCGTGTTCCTGCTGATATGTACTGTGGCTTTCTGACAACAAGTTAACTAATGAAAGCCACTTGGCAATCACTAATGTCACCCCTTCTCTCTTGTTAGTCTAGCATGAACCAGAGAATGCTGCTCATAAGGAGCTAATGGAAGATACAACAGAAACCTCAGTCTTAGTAAGTCTAGATATCCGTAAGTCGTCTTTACACCATTTTCTATGGCAAATGCAACTTAGTATGAATATTTCATAGTAGACTGCTTATTAAGATTAAAAATACAGAGAAAAATCTGTCAAATTTCTGTGATTTGTCTTTGAATGGCTGGAATTAGGATATTTAAGAATAATTACACTTGAATGAGGGTACTTAGAGCTGGCTGATGTCATAACGAGACCTCTCTCTGTGATTTTTCAGCACTTCTGGGAATCTGGAGAGGTCCTAGTTGACTGGAAGATGGCAAATATTGTCCCAGTCTTCAAGAAGGGAAACAGGGATGACCCTGGCAACCACAGGCTTGTAAGTCTAACTTCTGTGCCTGGCAAAATTATGGAGAAGATTATTCTGGGAGTTATTGAAAAACGCCTGAAGGACAGTACAGTCATTGGTCTCAGTCAGCACGGGTTCATGAGGGGAAAGTCTTGCTTAATACACTTAATTTCTTCCTACAAGAAGGTTACCCACCTAGTTGACCAAGGGAAGCCAGTTGACATGATCTTTTTGGATTTCAGTAAAGCCTTCAATACTGTCTCTCACAATATTTTCCTGGACAAATTGTCCAACATACAGGTGGATAAACACACAACACAGTGGGTGAGGAGCTGGCTGATGGGTTGGACTCAAAAGGTTATATAGTAACTGGGGTTATGTTGGGCTGGAGACCAGTCAGTCACTAGAGAGGTTCCGCAGGGATCCATGTTAGGCCCTGTGCTCTTCAATGTCTTCATAAATGACTTGGACATAGGACTTGATGGAATGCTAAGTAAGTTCGATGATGACACAGAAGTGGGAGGAGCTGTTGACACTCTTGACGGCAGGGAGGCCCTGCAGAGGGATCTGGACAAATTGGAGAACTGAGCAATCACCAACTGCGTGAAGTTCAACAAGGACAAGTGCTGGATTTTGCACCTGGGACACGGCAACCGAGGCTGTACATGCAGACTGGGGGACAAGATACTGGAAAGCAGCTCTGCAGAGAGGGGTTAGGGGGGTTCTTGTTGATGACAAGTTGAACATGAGCCAACAGTGTGCCCTGGCGTACAAGAGGGCAACCGTGTCCTGTGTGCATCAAGCACGCATTGCCAGCCGGGCGAGGGAGGTGATTGTCCCGCTCTACTCTGCACTGGTGCAGCCTCAATCGGAGCACTGGGTGCCATTCTGGGCAACACAGGGTAAAAAGGGTATAAAGCTACTGGAGAGTGTCCAGAAGAGGCTACAAAGTTGGTGAAGGATTTGGAGGGGAAGCCAGATGAGAAGCAGCTGAAGTCACTGGGTTTGTTCAGCCTGGAGAAGAGGAGACTGAGGGGAGACCTCATGGGGCTACAGCTTCCTCAGAAGGGGAGGAGGAGGGGCAGGCGCTGAGCTCTTCTTTCTGGTGACCAACGACAAAACCTGAGGGAATGTCAGGAAGATGTGCCAGGGGAGGTTTAGGTTGGGCATGAGGAAAGGGTTCTTCCCGCAGAGGGTGGTGGAGCACTGGAACAGGCTCCCCAGGGAGGTGTCACGGCCCCAAGCCTGACAGTGTTCAAGAGACTGGACAAGCCCTCAGACACCTGGTGTGAACTGTGGGGTTGTCCTGTGCAGGGACAGGAGTTGGACTTGATGATCCTCTGGGTCCCTTCCAACTTAGGACATTCTATGATTCTTTGAACCCCCCAACTCCAGTTGCCTGGCCCCTGTACATGGTTGCTGGTTCTCACTCTGGCTCTTCATTTCATCTCAGCTTTGCCTGAGATAAGCACATCTCTGCTCAATACTCTTCTGCTTTCCCTACAGGGACAAAAGTATTCAGCTGTGCTGCACCTCTGAACTGCTGCCTTCTCTCCTGTTTTTTTTTGGTTTTTTTTTGTTTTTTTTCCTATGCACATACAAGAGAGATACTTCATCAGTATTATCAAAGAAAGAGCCAAAAGGCATGGAGACATATGTTTCAGGATCCTGAGATGCCACAGTGATGTCACTTCAGATAAATGAATGGACAAGGAAACTTGAGCTTGCCCAGTACTATTCAACAGCACACAGATACAAATATCCTACATGCAGATGTGTGAGGGGGACCATAGGACGTTATTTCACGCAGGTCGTGTCAGCAGATGTTCTTACACTGATTCTATCAGCTGTTAGTGAGGAAAAAAAAGTTTGTGACAAGAATGTGTATGTGAACAAGTCTTCATATCTCAGTGAGGGCGAGATCTTAAATGTGCGTTCGTTATTGTGATTATTTTTACTAACACAAACTTTGTCACTTGCAGCTATTACTTGCAATGAAGGAATACAGGGCCCTTTGATCACCAACAATCTCAGTGGTGAATTTGTCACATTAGTACAGTAATTTCAGTATTGCTTTTAAAACAGGTGTTCAAAGTGATCAATTAACAACACAGTATTAAACACAAAATGCTTATTAATTTTTTTTTCCTAGAAAGTAGCTACATACTACAAAGTTTGTAATATATTCTGTGCTCTGTGATGATCTAAGAACCCTGAAGTTGAGACTAGTTCCTGAATACATTGCTAGAATCAGGGAATATATCTGTGTTATGCAGGCCATGGGTGATGATACTTTCACACATCCTTTAAACTATCTTTTCTCAGCTTGGCTGAATCAAAATTTCATTGCTCTGATACTCTTTGGATACCATAGATAAAGGTATTGGGATGCAGGGCACAACAAAGAGTATTTCAGCTCTCTGACTTTAGGGATAAAAAACTGGGATGCTTTGTAGTTTCTCAGATCCTTAAATCCTTTGAAAAGGTTTAAGGATAAAAACTTACAGTTAGCTGGAAAATAATACACATTTGTAATAATAGACTAAAATTACAAATACATGAAGTAAGAAAATGTATTACTAAGATTATACTTAATAATAATAAGTATCCTTCTTAGCTGATATAGCATCTTAGCTGCCTGCCAGGCTGGCTGATTAGCCTTTACAATGCACCCCAGGGTGGCATACCCTGCCAAAATCTTAAAGTTATACCTTTTTTTCTCACTAGTAAAGGTGTTTGCAAGAGCCATTCAGTGCAACTGCTCTGCACAGTCTGCTTCTGTAGCTTGGAAAGGAGTAATTGTCTCTTTCCTGTTTACTTGCCTTTATTGACACTGAGGAGGTAATGCAGGAGTTCAATTCTTTCACCTTTTCTTTAAGGTTACCAATTGTGTATCTTAATTGACAAATTCCTGGCTTCAGCTTTAATCTGTCTATTTGTGCAATCTAGGACACAACAGAGAAACTTTATAAATCTTTCAGCAATTGTCAGTAGATGCATCTTATTAAATGTAACTGTAATCAGGCTTTTAACACCAGCCAATGGCTTTTAATTAAAAATAAAGGATGAGACCATAGTTTTGATTTGGTAACATCCACATACTTGCTGTTACTTAAGGAAGTTCACTATGGCCCTTTCACACTTCAAAGGCAAAGCTAGATATTCTGAGAGCAACCAGAACCACACCAAAACTCTGTCATCTGACTTAGTCACTTGCACTGACTGTTGTGACATTTCTTTAGTTTGAGGCAGGAAAAAAGAGAATGTTGGTATGGGCTTACTTGAATGTTCTTATAATAAATTATTAGCAAATGAATGGTCATGAACGCAATAAGGCATGAAAAATAACTGAAGAAATTCAAAGATTCAAAGGGTTGAGTATATGTATTCTGGAATCTAAGAACAGAATTTAATTACATGTCTGCAAAATGGGTTTTGATCAATTAACTTCTCCACTGTACAGCTGACAGGTTGCTATGGGGGCACTGCTACCTCTCCTGCAACTTCTCCCCTTGTAAGAAGTGACTGGAGAACATGTGCTGATATCCTTAGACAACCAACAGAATTCGGTGGTTCTCTATGTGGGCGTATGCAATGCAGAACCAGAGTCTTAATGGGACTTACACTGGCAAATGTTCCTTTTCACGGTTGGACTGCCCTCAAGTTTGGAGATTGTAGAGGTGGACATGCTTCTGTTGTTGGTGAAAGACTTTGTAGTATAGACCCTACTTGTGAAACTCAGGGAAACAATGGAGACTAGTGAAGTCAGTGGAAGCATTAAGTATAAATGGAAGACACAGCCACACCATCAATTTTATAGATTTTTCAAAATCTTGAACTCCAGAAGATTCACCTATCCATACAAAACAGTATTAAAACTGTAATCACTTTTGTGTCCTAATGTTTTCCTAAAATGTTCTGAGGTCTTCATTAATTTGTGTCTCACATTGGCAGTTCTTTCACTCTGAGATGACTGTTAGTTCGATCAAGGATGGTGCTTTATAAATAAAAATCCCTGAGAAAACAAGGCTAGTACCTTTGAAACAAAATTATTTTCCTAGTGTAATAAGTTCACTACTTGACTGAACTAATGCTATAGTGCTGCTCTCAAATTGTTAATAAAGTTATGACTGATTGAAACTTTGCCAACATTGATCTAGGTGAATAGCAGATCTTAGTCATTCTGAAAAGTTTTGCAAATGCTTAGGAGAAGGCAAAGAGAAAGAAAAGTCAGGTTGTTGGATCTGATTCCACTGCAGCTGATTGCATCTGGCAGTCTGTCTCCAGCTGAGTTGGTAGCTGAGTTCAGTACAAGGGTGCGTCTTTTTGTATCCATTAAATCTGAATAAATTAAAAGATCAGCTTTCTTCTTCTTGCTTTACTGACTTTTCTCTGGTAGGAACTGACTTCTCTCCATGTAGCTGGATCATCATTATTGCTGTTACCTGCTATTTTAATCACAGACAATATGTTCACTGTTGTACAAGACTAAAATAGTCTCTTTTACCAATGAATTTGTGATCAAAAATACAGGAGTTCTGACTACATCACAACCGGTCTCGAGATAGTGACTGTACTTAGCCATCTGGAAGAAAGAATTACCAGAAAAGATAACTAGCAAATAACTAAACAACTTTTTCCAAGCCTTGTAGAAAGTTTACACTTTTTTATTTGTGCTTTTGAAACACCTTGGGGAACATTAGTGCTATGAACAAGTGTGTGGGCTTACCTAGGTTAGTCTAATGGGTTATCTCTGGCAGCCTGGAGCCCCACCTTAGTTAGTTACTCTGCTGAGAAGCAGAAGATTAAAGCTTTTATGGGAATGGGTTGCAATGCTCAAGCCGATTAACAGCACAAAATCCTTGTTTTATTTTATTAGTACATTTCAAACTTCTGCCCCTCATTAGACATAAGCAGGAATATCAGCAGCACCTGTGGTACAGCAGCCCCCCATGATAAGCCAAGACAAATGAAAGGCTCCTCTCATAAAAAAAACCCCAAACCCAAAATCAGTGGCTGCCTTAGAGTGGACACTTTAATGTGTGCAGATGTGCTGGGTGGGGGTCACCCTCCAGCTCAACACTGAGCCAGCAGAGAAGAAAAGCTTATTAGCTGGATATGTTTGTGGCCTCAGTAAATCTAACAATAGGGCATTAATTCCAGATCAAAAACTTTTCAGCTATAGGATATAAAGCACTGAGCCAGGATAATCTCCACCAATTTAAATGTGGTAAAAGTATTTGGATGTATTAATTTCATACTGCTAGGGTTTCTGCCAGATTCCGTACTGTCTGCCTGTTTCATTCAAACTTTTGCTTTAAACTGCCACCTGATCTCTTTTGGCCTACTACATCATCCAGAAAAAATAAATCTTGCATGAACTCTGTATGATGTACACAGGCTAATTCAACAGAAATGTATGCGTGCATGTCTAGGTGGGACTGGTATCACCTTGTGCTCCAGTGGGGAGCAGGTCTGCTGTGACAAGTTCAGAACATTGGTCTGAACATTTAGTGCGGGAAGTAAATGTGAGGAAATGTTTCCCCCAGCCCTGAAATCAGCCTCACGAGTTCTCACCCAGGTCTAAGCTACATATATTATTTACTACATATTAATAATCTGTTCTCATGGTTATGGGAAGTGGGTTCACTTGTGTCTCCTGCTGGGTTCTGATTTCCCAGTTCACCTACAATAACATAGCTGTAGGCATTCCAGGTCTCCAAAATCTGCTCTTGTTATTCCCCTCACATTCAACTTCTAAAAGCATGTGTGTATCAAGTGCAGGTTATCTGTAAAGGAAGACTAAAACAGAACTAGGAGAATTATGAAGCTTTGGTCTGGTAGTCAGACCAACAAAATAATTTTGGTTTCTTCTAAAATATTTTTTCTTGTTTGTTTTTTCTTTTTTCTGTTGTTATTTGCTTGACTTATCCTGCTTTGGATAGAACAAGACACAGTAAAAAAAAAAAACAAAACAAAAAACCAACAAACCAAAAATGAATGGTAAAACCAAACACAGCACGGAACTAGATCAAGGTGAAGTGCAATATGCAAGCTAATATTTCTACAGCAAGCATTTATGTCTTCTTCTGTAACTTTTCTCTTTAAGTGTTCTTGATTGAGGATTTATACTTTTCTCACACATGTAAAACCTGTCAAAGTTAGAGCTAGATAAGTTAATACTGTTGTTTAAGACTTCATGTTTTAGGCTTGGTTATTATGTTGTAAACATTCCCTTTTGCCTTTGCATCATATTTCCAGCACATAGTTGTGC
This sequence comes from Patagioenas fasciata, assembly GCF_037038585.1. Taxonomy (NCBI): domain Eukaryota; kingdom Metazoa; phylum Chordata; class Aves; order Columbiformes; family Columbidae; genus Patagioenas; species Patagioenas fasciata. The sequence goes on from NC_092521.1 coordinate 92,582,836, forward strand.
TATTCCTTACCACAAAAATCAAGACCTTGCCTCAGACTGCTTCAGGTCTTCCAGACAGGTACTATTTCCCCAGTAGCTTAATTACACTCTTCCATGAAGTGTATACACAGCAGTCACTCAGCATTTATAATTTAACCATTCAAAGACATGCAATAATAAATGACATGACACACAGACACTTTGCACAAGACCTTAAAACCAATTATTCTATTCCTATATAGCATGAAGAATTCAGAACTGGATACAGCAATAAACTCTATACACACTTCATGTCTCAATTTTTGTGGTATTCCCAAAAAAACTTTTGATTCAGGCCAGTCCTGAATCCCTTTTTCAACATAGTTTTCTGTTGGGACCACTGAGTCTCTATCTTTCTCTCTCTGTTCTAAGTAAACTAGCTCTGCACCTAGTTTTTGCCTGATTTAAAGTCTTTCCCTACAACAAGGATACATTCCTCTCATCCTCTCACTTGTCAAGTACTTCCAGTCTTGGTATGTGATTTTTTACACCCAATACTTTTGTTTCCTACAAGAGGTTTTCTATACTATAACTCCTCCTCTTACAGAAAATTGGATGGATTACTTTCCTCACTTCAACCAGTTATTATTACACAGGGTTTGCGTTTCAGTAGGAGACCACTGAAGTTCAAGGAGTCATACTTTCTCAGGCCTGGTCAATATATGATACAGCACAGATAGCATATGGTAGATCATACTCACTCTGATACATTTGATGAGAGGGTAATTTCACATTATAATTAGAATTCATTCTCTGCAGATACACAGATTCCCCAGTGTGTCACAAATTTGTTTTACAAAGCGAAGACTTACTTGAGAGGCAGTGCTTGTGGGTTCTAATTCATTTAACATCAACTCAGTAATGAAGCTAAGCATCAATTTGAATTAACAGTTTGAAGATGGCTAAAAGGAGGGGAAAGAGCTTATGTAGCTTCACTGAAATCACCAAGGCAGAGTACAGAAACACCAGGGTAGAATAATCTTCTGAGCCCCATTCTTCTGTTTTAGCTACCACGGCTTACTTACCTGCTACTCCAGGAGCAGTTTAGAAATTTAGGTCAGATGGTCTTTTCAGCAAAACATAGCTACCCATTAGTGGAATTAACATATGGTTTCACCTCACATTATAACAGGATTTGTGTTAGGAAGATGCAGCTGAGTGAACATAGTAAAGATACTGCAGCAGTGGATGAGACTGGGTGATTTTTTAAACAATGTTTTACATATTGCTTTTTTATTTCAAGAAAGGCATGATAAAAAAAAAAGAACCTGCACAGGTCTTATGCAAGAGCAAGATACATGCAGAAAATATTTGCTTGTATTACTGTATACATAAAAGACTGAAAGATTCTAATGATGAGTAATAGGCTTTTTTAAAAAATGACAAGGAGGAAATTGTGCCAAAGTAAATACACAAAAAAGTGCCCCTTAAAAATGACTCTGTCATTACAATTTACCTGTTCACTTGATATGCAGGACCTGAAGGACACTTGCTATGGGAAGTTAAATAGGTTTTAAAGTACCTTCTTTGTTGTTTCACCAGAGGCTGTTCACAAAAGTAAGGTGTTTTTGCTCAGAATTTTATTTCAGGTCCTTCTAAAATAAGGAGGGGAATGCAATATCACTGAATGTTCCGATCTTTGATGATGATTTAAAACTTTCACTTTAGCTGGTGATTACTTGCTTTTCAGCCCAGTTGGTTTCTGCAGCAAAATATAACAGCCATTTTTCCAGACCAAAAGGTTAGCTTTCTAATATATTTATATTCACATCTGGGGTCACCCAGCACTCCTTCCTAATGCTTAACATACCGTTGTAATAAAAAATCAAGTATTTCTTCTCACCAGTTATCAATATAATTTTTACCAGAGTTCAAACTCTCTTTGCTTTATGATCCTAAGTTACATCTATATCATCTTTATCATCCATGTATGATGATGACACCCCCAAAGCTGGTGTGTGTACTAGTGTGCATGCAGTGCTGGCATTCAGGGGACAAGGACCCTGGTGAGAAGCACAGTGCCACCAATCTGACAGTACAGTGTCTTTGTAGGTACTTTTGGCTTTAATCACATGGTAGCTCAGGTGGTTGGGGACAGAGGATTCTCCAGTTCCACTTAAGGCATAGTTAATTCAAATACTGGCATTTTTTTGGCCGATATTGTTGACTGTGAGCAATGTGCATGGATTTCTCCCTGGCAAGCAATTCCGTAGTCTTTTGACCATCTTGTTGCTGTTATAATTATTACCATCATCATTAGGCTTCTGCTTTTGAAAAGATGCCATGTGGATTAACAGATCATTTATAAGTAAATTATGCAAGTCATGTCTGTGTGACAGTGCATTCTGTAACCAAAAAAGGCAATGGAATCTAATTCTCTGAGGTTGACAGTATTTTACAAGTCAGTGCAGAGTAAGCTAAAATATCCCGATATTGTTATCATACTGTTATTGCTGGTGTAACTGCAACAGTTATTAAGGACCAGTACAAAACATAGTCATGCACATGACCTTTGAATTGAAAATCAGCACTGTCTCTGAAAAAACTTTGCTTGACATAAATTTAAATCATATTTCCACAGGAGCTTCACCTGCACATTTTTAAATGTCAAGAGACATTTAAAATTCTCAGTGCATGGAGCCTCACAGTATCCCAATCAGATAGGTTCTCCAAGATGGGTGGCAGAAATTACCTGCATCTGCAAAAAGCAATATTCCTGTTTTACAGAAGGACAAAGCTTCATTCAAATAGTGACTGAGTCCAACATGGTAAAAAAAGAAATATGTAGCAGAGGCACTTGCAGAATGCAGATCTTCTGCATTCTGTCCTGTATTTTCTCAGTCCAAAGGTTTCCTCATTTCTGTATAGCCAGTATTCTGGAAATCTCTGGGATTGTTCATGTCCTGCTTTGATCACATAAAATACCATACCACTTGTTGAGCATAGCTCCATACTAGGTTTCTTTTAGAATCTTCTACCAAGTAAAGGAGAACAGACATCCTAGAGGAGACTATGTTTACTTTGAGCAAGGAGAGTGAAAATACTTGGCCTTGATGCATTTGGTGCCTACTGCTCATTTCCCAGTCCTGTTATTACTGGGGCTTTTTGTCAATTCATTGCAAATCTGTAGTCACACAGTAAGCACAGTGGCAGTATTGGGTCAGGGCATTAGTTGTAAATGGGATGTACAGTTAGTACCACCCTCAGTAGGTAGGAGAGTATGTGGAGATAACTTATCATAGAAGATCACTGAGCACTGGGAAAACTTACACATGCATTTGATGCTGAAGTTGGTAATCAGAATATTCAGAATATACATGATGTGCTTGAAACAAACATGTAATTAGATGAACTTTATCTCATTAATATGTGCTTCCATGATGCACATCTGTAAAACAAGCCACAGTGTTTTAGGGGATGTATGCTGATGGGAAAAACTATAGATACTTATTTTAAAATAAATAAATAAGGTGTCCTGCTTATTGGTGTGGCTTATTTAGCTCAGCACTTCAGCTGGTTGTTTGCCATGTCACACTGATCTAGGACTGTTCTCTTATCAATTCTAAAGCTTTTGACATCCCGCATTCAAGATCACTTTGGATTAGTAGGGATTCTGGACTCTAAACTTTTGATTACTTGTGACACCTTTGTTCATTTGGTCCACAAGCATGTACCAACAGATCATTTTATTTAAATTAAAAAATTAACTTATTCTCCATCATCTTTAGATTTATTTTTCATCCCACGTCCCCATGCTAGAAATATACACATAAGCACACATGCAGCCAGTAGGAGTTACAGACAAACATTCACAGTAACACGATTCGATATCACTAACTGTAACAGGAGCAGAACAGTAAAGCGCAGGTCCCTAAGTGGATGTGGCATTGTTTAAGCCTCAGGCATACAAATTAAAGCACCTACTAGCTGGCGTAATTTGCTTGGTCAAATATCAAGACAATTCTTCCACTAGCTCCATCCTAAGAAAAAAACCTCAAACTTTGAAACCTGCCTCTGCTTTCTTCTATTCTCTGTATCCTGGGACCGATTTGAAGACTACTGAATACTACTGGCATTGAAAATAAACTGGCACTGGAAAATAAACAAAGCACAACAGTAGCAAGTCACAGAGGCCATGACAAACTTGAGGCTTGAGGCCTCCTCCTTCACGGCTCAGAAAAGACCATCCTTTGGGAAAAAAAGAAAAAAAATTGCCCAATAAACTTGGTCAAAGTTGCTGATGTAAAAAAATGCAGTAAGCCCTTTAAAAAGCAGCTTTCTTATTGCAGTACAATTAGATAACTAACATGGCAGTTGAAATTCAATGAGATTTGGTACGTAACTCCTTTAACTTGGCTTTTTCTTAAGCATCTGCTCTTCCCACTACCTAGGAGTTATAGTCTTTGTAATCACAAATCTAATTTATCATAGCATCATTATTCAGGTTTGCCCTTATTCAGTTAATTATCTGAATTGTGAAACAGGCCTACGGCCAGCCAGAACCATCCGCTAGTGAAAATACAAGCATTTATTTAATGTTGGTTTATACATATGTAACTTGGCTACATTGCTTATTCTCTCAGCTACACACAGAAGTGGTGACTCTGGCAGATATTCCCTGGAAGAGGTGGATCAATTAAAATGTAAGGATCCTATCTTCATTAACTATTACCTCTAATTTCTGTCAATGTTATTGGTATTTGACTTCCCAGACAAGAACAATGTGATCAGTTGTGCAACTGCATTTCTCATTCCAGCTGATATGTACACTCATGTACAGTCAAGGAGATCCAGTTCTACTTGGTAGGTCCCATCAAGCACTTCTTTGTGATGTCAGATAAGCCATCTATTTTCCATTATCAGGTAAAGGATAAAAGGGCACTCCAGTAAGACACCCATTTTTATGACTGGTTGTTTCTCAGAGAAGGAATGTAGTCAAATAAAGTTGAGATAAATCCTAAATTGCTTATGAAGTTTCTCCTCTCTGTTTTTCCAGTAAAGTTTTGAACAAACTCAGTAGGAGTTTGATTTGTAAACATGAAAGGACAGATTTTTAGATGAGTTTGAATTGCCCAAATAGAATTCAGTTAGGCTGCAGACACACAGGGTGTAAAGTAATCTAGAACAACTGAGGAAAAACTGCTGAAACAACTCAGCAATTGCACCATTGTTGGCATTGTTTTTTTTTACTGTTTTCTCCCTTGTGTGTGATAGGATCCTCTGATCGGTTTGTTCTCAGATGTATTTCTTCCAATGTCATCACAGCTGAGCAATTGAGATGCTTTGAAAAGCATTCTTGTACTTTTATTGCAACGTTTTCTTCCTCAAAAGATGAGGAGACTGTTTCAAGAGGCTGTTTTCTTGCATTTAAAATTTTAAAATTTATTCTAGTCTATATAATGAACATCAAGATGATGCTAGAGCTGATAGCACAGTCTGCTAAATGAAACAGATAAGTTTTAGAAAAATCTCTGTGTTGTGGAGAGGCCTGAAACTGTACATCTTCCATGATCCTTCCCCTCTACTCTGCCCTGGTGAGACCACATCTGGAATATTGTGTCCAGTTCTGGGCCCCTCAGTTCAAGAAGGACAGGGAACTGCTGGAGAGAGTCCAGCGCAGGACAACAAAGATGATTAAGGGAATGGAGCACCTCTCTTATGAGGAAAGGCTGAGGGAGCTGGGTCTCTTTAGCTTGGAGGAGACTGAGGGGTGACCTCATTAATGTTTACAGATATAGAAAGGGTGAGTGTCACGAAGATGGAGCCAGGCTCTTCTCGATGACAACCAATGATAGGACAAGGGGTAATGGGTATAAACTGAAACACAAAAGGTTCCACTTAAATTTGAGAAGAAACTTCTTCTCAGTGAGGGTGACAGAGCACTGGAACAGGCTGCCGCGGGAGGTTATGGAGTCTCCTATTCTGGAGGCATTCAAGACCTGACTGGACACCTTCCTGTGTAACCTCATCTAGGTGTTCCTGCTCTGGCAGGGGGATTGGACTAGATGAACTTTTGAGGTCCTTTCTAATCCCTAACATTCTGTGATTCTGTGATCTTCAGCTTCAGCATTGTCATTATCCTTTACCCTTCATGAGTCACTTCAATTCTGAGCTCTCTTTTTCTGGCTTCTTCCACAACCCAGAAGATACTTTTTCAAATCTCTCTGCTAAAAATTTCCAGTCCTGACCTACACTAAAAATTATACATGTTATAACAGAATTCTAGAATTCTTCCTGTGTCTCAGTCCAGTAAGATGAAAAATTTGTTTATTTGGTAGGAACACAGGGTATTTTGCTAGGAAGAATTGACAACCTAGTGGGCCAGACAAACATGGACAGAGAGAGGTGAAGGGATTTGCTCATCCAGCCGGTCAGGAGTGGAGGTAGGATTTGCACTCCTAGTCTCTGGCCACATCCATGAGAAAGCTCAGCATCCCATCCCATCCCATCCCATCCCATCCCATCCCATCCCCTAGCATAAAGGGCTGGGAAGAAGGAGGTGAAGGTTTCACAAGGAACCTGAGTTACATGAGACCAGATGTTTAGAAGTGGACACCATTTCCAAGTTGTTGGCTCTCAAAATCCAAGGCTCCTGTGTTTCCTCATACAGCTCCTCAGCATCCTGAGGGAAGGTCTGTTTCCCAGCTCTGTCAGTTTTCCCCACCACTGATGTGCTGTTGTCTCTCATCAGCTCTAGTTGTTTGCATCTGCCACATAGAAGTTAACAAAGTGACCTGCTGTGGGACATGTGTAAGTGTCCACTGGGAAACTATGAAGAACTGAATAAAATAATTTCAACTGTGATAAACTAGACTGACATAAATTCAGCCCAGCTTTCACCTCCAGTCTCCTCATAGATTGTCATATACACCAAAATAAAGTAGACGATATGTGCAGCATCCTAAACTCACTTCATTGTGAGCTGGCTGCTTAATTAACTGTGAATAAAGTCATATTGTTTTGATCTACTTACAAAAAGAATTTGACAGGCTAATTGCAGAACATTGTTTATCTTTTGCAATATTTCTCAGTTTCTACAACGTAAACAATTGTATTATTCTATGATTATTTTACTTGATACATTGGAGCAGTTTGGCATATTGTTTATACCAGCAGCACCATACAAAAGGAAACTGTGTTTTCTTGTTTTCATACAATGTTAATTTTTGAAAGCAAAAGCAGTTATTTAAATGCTTAAGTGTGAGTATGTGACAGAGCCTGGCTTCAGGTTCCTGGTCTTAAAATCTTAAACTAATTTTTCAAAATTAATTTCAGAGACACCTGTCACACACAGTTGTAAGCCGAGGAGAGCAGCTTTTCACTGAAAGAATGGCCTTTAATTTGCGAAGAGGCGATCTAGAAGCTCTGAGTCATAAAGGAACCACCACCCTGCAATTCAATATTATGTTTCAAGTTTAGAAAAAATACCAGAAACCTTTGTGTTGCAAAGTTGCTCTTTGTGGAAATAGAGAAATTATATTCAATATACTAATAAATTTCTAGTATATGTATAGAAAAAAAGCGCAACATTTCATGGAACACACCTGAGAAAATATTACGTTTTACCCACTTCAGCTCCAAGCCACTTTTTCCTTCTAGTTTCAGCATATGATTTTTCCTCTATTGCTTTATTGTTACTATTCCTCTTCTATATAAATATAAGAGTCATAATCCAGAGCTGCTTATACTGTACAAATATAGAGCATAATGATGGCCCAAGGTACAAGTAAGTTTGAAGCCATGTCATCGAGTCCCGGGAAGGCTGAAATACATCATCACAATTTCACTGCACCACTTTGAAGTGTTAAGTAAAATGCTGCTGTTTATCCAGCTGTCCATTAGTTCCATAAGTTGTTTGCCTTCTAAAAGGTAAATTGTGATGTACAGGAGCACAGTGACTGCCTTCTTTTTCTTTTCTTTATATAGAGATTAGAACAATATACCTGCTACAGGCCCTTCCAAACTGGATGCTTGGAAGTTTTGCTAATTTAAAAAAGTACACTTTCAACATTAAAACACACAATATGTCAATAGTAACTATGTTACCTTCTGTTTCAACTGAACAACAGTATTTAGTCCTGAAACAGGAAAAAACCCCAAGTAATCCAACCTGAAACAGTTCACTTCCAGCTTTTCACAAAATTCAAAATATCCGAAACACATGTTGGGGTCTGAGTCATCTCTCTTTGTGACCAACTTGGGTTTCATTTTTTATATTTTTCTTATTTTCTAACCTTGACAGATGATTTATAAACCTTATGGTTAGAAGATGCATTGGATAAAAAGGAATATTTAATTTATTTCTATTATTTTGAGCTTGTCTTCATTAAAGTAATATCTCTCTTTATGTGTGGTCAGGGAGGATTTTGCATGAAAGCCTATTTGATAAGTCAAGGTTTCCCAAACAAACCCCAGTTGAAATCACTGTTCTTCTTGAAACAAGAGTTTGTTCCTTGGCCTGAGATCCAAGACCGAAATGCTGATAAAGATTCCCAGTGAAATCTTCCAAACATTCTTCATAAGATCATGTGTGATATAGTGACGAGCTATACGTTCCCTGGCACTGAGATTGAAAATGGAAATGTTAAGTATAAATCTTTGTGGAAGTTTCAGTAATTTTTAATAATTTGTTCTTTTGTGGCATTCATATGTGAATGATATATTTGTCCTAGAGCAATGCGAATTCATTTCCCCACATCTATAATATCTGCAGTAAGCTAAATTAAAAATACATTTGTACTTGTACAGTTAAATGATCATATTTAATGAAATGTCGGAGATGAATCTTAGAAAATAGTCAGGAAATTATTTCAGAAAGAGCAGCATTTCATTACTGGCATTCAGCGAAATGCAAAGAGATTAAACAAACGGTTTACTACTCCAAGATATCAGAAGAGGTGGGAGCAGTTCTGAGTGGGGGCAGGGGCGGTGACTGTGAATATCAGAACTCAGCAGGGATTTTTACCTACGAGCAAGGAAGCATTTGTGTCGCAGGAAGCTGGCATGGATAGTGCCTGTTGGTGAGAAAGAGCAGTTGATACCTGGGCCTGAAGAGGCTGCAGATGTTGCAGGGCGGTGAGCCTGGCAGCTGGGAAGAGCAAAAGCTGCTTTCTTGGTGCTTCCCACTGGCTGCTGCCATAGGTGCTGGTCCAAGGGAGCCCATGGGCTCCTTGCTAGGTCCCCCAGAAGTTCTGGAGCTGCACCTCCAGGCTGGGTGTGCAGGGCTGGGGACCTCTGAGAGCTACAGAGTTAAAGTGGGTCTGACAAGGTCAAGGAGAATGGGCAGTGGGAGAGGGACTGCTCGGGGGCAAAGGAAGAAGGGGCAAATTGTTTTCCCTGTAAACATTATGGCAATAAGAAACAGCTGAAAGGTAAAGTGTGTGGCCCAATTTTTAAAGCTACCTAGCTACTTAGGTTCCCAGGGAGACAGTCACGGACCCAAGCCTGACAGTGTTCAAGAAGAGACTGGACAATGACCTCAGACACATGGTGTGAACTGTGGGGTTGTCCTGTGCAAGGAGAGGAGTTGGACTTGATGATCCTCGTGGGTGCCTTCCAACTCAGGACATTCTATGATTCTTTGAACCCGCTGACTCAGTTTGCCTGGCCCCTGTACACGGTTACTGGTTCTCACTCTGGCTCTTCATTTCATCTCAACTTTGCTTGAGATAAGCACATCTGTGCTCAATACTCTTCTGCTTTCCCTACAGGGACAAAAGTATTCAGCTGTGCTGCACCTCTGAACTGCCACCTTCTCTCCTCTTTTTTTTTTTTTCCTTATGCACATACAAGAGAGATACTTCATCAGTATTATCAAAGAAAGACATAGAGACATAAGTGTTCAAGAGGAGACTGGACAATGCCCTCAGACACATGGTGTGAACTGTGGGGTTGTCCTGTGCAGGGACAGGAGTTGGACTCAATGATCCTTGTGGGATCAGGACATTCTATGATTCTACTTTATTTTGATGAGAATTAGGGCTCTGTTGAACCCTTCCCTGGGGAGCTATCAGCATCTTTCACCAAGCAAGTAACTTTAAGGAAATCTGTCCTCCAGCCCCCCAGGGAAACCTCTGGCTGGGTGTGCAGTTGCCCTCAGCTCCCTGTTTAATGGATGGGGAGTGATAGACACTCACAGAAGAGACTCAGATCTGGGGTGTGCTGACCCAGTCTCTGCAGGGCTTAATTTCTTTCCCTTGTCTATGTGAGGAGCAGGCAGCACTGAGGCACCTGGCTTAGCTGTGCTTCAGCTGGTTGTGCTGTGAATCCAGCCGGTTGTGCTGTGAATCCAGCCCTCTGTCCCTTTGCCTGTGTTTGTAAACTGGGACCACTTCCTCTGCTTCTCTCGCACCCTCCATCACCTCTGATTATTTGAATTACAGGATCATCAGGCTACAGAGTGTCACAGACCAAATCAGGTCTGTGTGGAGGATCTGGTCTAACAAATCTCTCTGGACTACTGTGAAATAACTGCTACTAATGCATGGAGCAAAATAAATAGATCAATTGGATCAACACTTTTACTAATTTCCTCAAGTTCTGTAAGAAATCCTGTGGGAGGACTGAAGTCATCTGAATATCTGAATTAAATTCTAAACTAGAGGTAACAAATATAATGAGACATTATAGAAAAGACAGAAAATATACTGATTTTCTGGATTCTGCAGGCAATACAACTGAAAGAAGACATAGCTATGAAAACTCGTTCTTGGCAAAAATTCTACGTCACAAGAAAAATTTTCAGGGACATGAAATAAATGCAATATCTGAACTGCATCATGGAATTATTAACAGAGAGAAATATGTGTACATACACACATATATGCACATATAGCAGACAGCGCAAAGGTGACAAGGCTGTAAAGACAGTTTCAAGTCTCACCCATCCAAGCACACATGCATATAGGCTGCCATTTCTTCCTTTCTGATTTCTGTGCTGTCTCAGGCCCTTCAGCCACAATGCTTTTATGAAAGAGAGCTGAGCTTCTTGCACCCCATTCTCCCTTTCATTTTATCTTGCTTGCTTTTATAGCAATAGCAAATTAAGAAAGCAGATAATACGAGTTACAGGTATTTATTGTACGCCTGCACCTATATTATGTTTAAAATAAACATCTGAATACAGCAGCCTGTGTAGAGGAATTTACATGAGATGATTCTGATTTGCAAAGTTAAAAGAAAAGCCTGCTGGATTCGTTCAGTAATTAATCAGGTGTGCAAAGCCATCTGAATTCTCCGAACAACACATTGTAGAAGAATTCAGATCATGCATACAAAATTGAATCATGGAAAAATGGTCAAGGCACATCAGGTTTGAATGAGGAAAGTGTCAATCACTTCTGTTTGCCAAAGTCCTTTGTGATGTGAGCCACCAACCTTAAGGAGAGACAAAGGATCTGTGCACAGATCGGCATAATTCTCATGTCTGCTCCGGTTACCTTCAGGGACATACATATAGACTTGCCACATATTTCTAAAAAGCTTCTAATTTTGGAATCATCTCTCTTTTCTCATTTGGTTTTCTTTTTGATTGTTGCTGCTCTTCAGTGAACTCTTAGGCAGGGAAATGCTGTCTTTAGGAGCCAATCTTGTGAAGTGCCTAGAATGCCACTGGGAAGGCTGAGGAAAGTGGGAGAGAAGGACTTGGAATATGTTCAAAACACAGCTGAAAATTTGGCCATCCAGAACTTATCTTCACTACAGAACTTGAGGTCTGAGAGGTTTTGGTGGCAGGCAACAGGAGAGGGCTTTCTACACAGAAAAGCTGCTAGTATTGTTCTGCTCCTTATGATTTGTGGCTGGGAACTTACAGAGTAGATTCTTCAACAAAATTTTTTCTCCTGATTGCTGCCAAATAGATATTCGCCTGCTAATCACTGCAACACAGAATGATACTCCTAAAAAAGAAACAATCAGACTGTTGCCTTTCAATTCCATTCAATTCTTTTTGGATAAATATGTGCTTCAAATCTATTTTAGACTTGCAATTTTAACAGAGCAGAATATGCCACAGACAATTTTACACAGCAACACAATTTGGGTCTTTTTGGTACCATGTTATGAAAGAAGATTATGCAAAATAAAACTAAATTGCAAACTACATGCCTAAACTCATAGGAATCCTGAATCCCTTTCCAGGGTCTAAATATCCCATGTGAAAATAAACACAGACATTCAAGAAAATCACATATTCTTAAGTAGCAAATTTGCCTGGTTACTTCTAGTTTTAATACTGCTCAGTGAAACAGCTGAGGTGTGCAATGAGGTTTAAAGCTTCAAGTTTTGGTTTGGCAAGTCACTTAATTGTTTGCATACATTTAATCAGATATTCTTACATGTGTTACTGAACTGACTCATTAGTGCTGCATATATTTGTCTCTTTCCCATCCTACTGTCCAATCCCTGCTAATCCTCTACTTCATCGTGTATCCGCTTTCCCTTACCTTTCGTTTCTTTAGAGTTCTTAATCACAAAACGAGAGACACCCAAAGTACGAGGAGCAGCACAGCATTCTACATTCTAAGCAGCAGTTGCTGTGAAAATATATGACAGGAACAAACCTTTCTCAAAGTGTGTTATATTAGGAACATTGCAAAAAGCAATGAAGAATACCTACTCAGGACAGGTAAATTCAAATTGCAGCAACAGCAGCAGCCAGAGTTGTGCTTCCCTGGAAGAAAAATGATCTTGTGCATTGGATAAACCACAAAACATCTTAAGATTTCATCCCAGCTGCACTAGAACAGCAGGAATCAAAATACTTGTTAATGTTGTAATATACTTGTGTTCAATCAGACGTCAGAAGAATTCATCCTATTTGCTCAATATTTTGCTCTCATGAACCCCATCCCCACAACAGCTTTGCAAGCACATCTGAGCAATTCCACAGTGGTTTTACATCTATGGTAAGTCATATCTGCTGTGCCTATATGCAGGACTTGTGTTTCACAGAGACTGCAATGAATGATTCTTCCCTAAATTTGATTCTGTAAGAAGCTACTTGACTGCTCCAAGTAATCTTTTTTATTCTTCATCTTAGTTTACTCTTAAAGGTTTTTCGTTTCATCTTTTTCTGCTCTTCTAATGTACACAAATCACTTTTAGAGATAGTGTCATGCGTATGAAGGGAGCAATTTATCAATACAGGCACCTCTTTGATGAAGGATGGTTTGTCTTTACAAGGCTGGACAGCCCCAACTGAATTTCAATTTGCTATGGCATGCAAGGGATTTAGGGGATTAAGGTTGGTGAGAGGCTTTAAGCATCAAGCAGCTTATTATTGCTGAAGGAATATATGATTTGAAAACCTTGCTTGTCTTGATTTTTGTTAGTATGTGGGGGTGAGGTGGAGAGGGATGAGTGAGAAAAGCAATAACCTGCTTGATGATTTAACAGTGATTACTTTCTTCTGCTTCTCAGCTACACACTGGCTATTTTTAATGGGACAAGCAGAGCTTACAGGGCCAGATCCAGTTGACATCAGCTAGATATCTGGTTAACGGTATTTTACTACTAATAACAGATTTTAAAACTCGCAATAAAAATAAAGCTGTAGGGAAGGGAGAGAATGGAGAAGGCAAGAAATGTGAGTCATAAGTATTTATGCAAATGAAGAGGTGGCGAACAAATAAATAGTTTTGAACATAATGTATTATCTGCTCTTTAATACAAGCAAATTGCTAAGGAATTATAATTCCTGATTAAAAATACATATTAAATATCTCATTCACCTGTTCTTTGTTGGAATGACAGTGGGAGGAAACCCAAAGGAATCTACTGGCTTAAAGCTATCTTAGTTACTTTGTGCACCATGATATTAATTAATTACTGATAAATACAAAAATACTGTGAATCAATCACCATGAAGCCTATCACTAAAGCAAGAACTATTTTTTTTTTGTTGTTGAATTCTGCTTCTTTTAAGTAGCTAGACCACTACAGGACTCATTTATGTGGTATGTTAACAAAGGGCCGTTGTGGTCAGTGTTGCACTGAAGTGAAACTGAGTGCAGAGGAGAATTATAACCATGAGTTCCTTCCCAGGGCAAAATCCTCAGTTCAGCCAAGTATTAATCTCAGAGAATTTGAATTAGCTCCCATAAAAAAAAACACTTTTTTTTTTTTTTTTTTTCCAGCAGGATTTAGTATAGATCCATGCTTGGATGGAGAGCAAAAGAAATTTGTGTGAAGTAGCTTTTCTCTTCGTCTTCCCTCTCTCCTCAGATACGTGCTTTCAGAGCTGGAGACTAAAGCCCTGCTGGCATCCTTGAAGCAGAACAGCATGGCAGAGAGGAAATCTATCTATCAATCATCTATCTATCTATCTATCTATCTATCTATCTATCTATCTGTCTGTCTGTCTGTCTATCTATCTATCTATCTATCTATTTATCTGTCTATCTGTCTATCTGTCTTTCTATCTATTACAATCCATTCAGCTTCCTGGGAGAGTTCCCTAGTAAGTAACTATCAGGTCATCCTCACATTCTTATCGATGTGCTCTAATGAGCATTTAAGTGTTTCATAGCAACTAGAAACATTTCAGCAGGAGATAACACCTCCTCAGAATATTTCTGTTTCAGAGCCCTTTCCAGGAGAGCCAAGATTTGAACTTGGATCTTTTCCAATCCAGGCACAAGAGAAGCAGAATAAAATTGTCCCAGTTCTGTGAATCCACAACATCCTTCTCAATGAAAATTGATATATGGTGCTAGAATAAAATCTTCAATTTGAAATAAGGTGCTTCCCTTCCCTTTCCAACATTTTAAACCTTATTCAAAATATGAAAATATGTGAACATTCTTTTTTTTTTTTTTTAACCATTGACTAAATCAGTGTCTATCCATACAAAGCTGATATAGGCTTTGTTGCCATAATCTTCCTTCCCTCTACAACATGGACCATAGCAAAGGAGAATAAAACAGACTTCATGACTGTGCTGTGTTATCTCTTTGCTAAGGTAATTAAAAACGAGCGCCAGTTAGCTACCCTTAATCTGATAGATTCTCAGCTGTGAATAGTAGTTGTCTCTGTGCTTTGCTAAGGATTTTAGGATATTGAGTCTGATCTTGTTTGCTGTAGACCTCAGGTGATCTTTAAGGTCCCTTCCAACCCCAACCATTCTGTGATTCTGTGAATACAACTGGCAGGGAAGGGACCTTGCTAGCCAGGCTGTGTCTCTCTACAAGGGAGCAGGACAGGGCCGTGGGTGGCAAACAAGAGCCTCAGTCATCAGGTGAGTCCATAGAGGTGAGGAGGTCCAAGGTCAAGCTGGGAACATGGTTCATGATTAGGTCTGGTGAAGGTCAGGCAGGGTCAGACACAATCGGGTGATGAATAGGCAAGTCCATAATCAGCCCAGACATGAGCTGAAATGAGGCTCCTGGGCCCATGGGCAGGGTGGGGCAGAGGCATCTGGTGAGGCTGGTCAGGGCTATTAGTGTCCCCCAGACCCTGGCACCAATAAACCTTCCTGCACAGTGAACTGCTCTGAGAGTTATGTGAGCAAGTGAGGATCTGTAAACAGTTAACTCTTTTTGCTTCTCGTCTCAGGAAAAGGTACAGAAATGACCTACTATGTTTTTTGAAATTATGATGATTTGAGAATGTGAGTTAATTTGATAAGGCAATTCGAAGTACTCCAATACTCCATTTAACATTATCAGCCTGTTCAATAGAAAATACAACCTCTCCCCACAATGCTAGTTGTCCCTAGAGCAGAAAGGCATTGCATACTGAAATGTCAATCCTCTGCTAAGCCATCCTCAGGTTCCAGTCCTATTCACTGGACTGCTTTATTGCAATACATACACTGACTGTAACCTCCACACAGTGGTAGCCTTTATATGCCACACTTTTACAGGAATGATATTATGCTGTTTCATTCCCTAATATTGACTCCCACATACAACTGCATGTAGTTCAGCACAGATATAATTTTCTAAAGGTGTCACTTGGTAAATCGCACCACAACATCCCATGATCAATACAACAGCTTGGGGAAAATACATACACTTACATATCTAGCAGCATTAATGAAATCTCTACCTTCTATTGCAGACTAGGCAACAGGAGACAAATGGGGGAAAAAAAAAAAAAAAAGACAACCAAGAAAAATCAGATTTTCTATAATTATATAAATTACAGCAAGAATGACTGTAATCACCTAAAATGCCTCTGGGGAGTTGGATTAGCAGAAGACAATTTCTCAGATCCACACTCCAGGGTTTAAACCTAGGGTTGAGATTCAGAATTAGACTGTTGAGCTAAAATAATTAACCCTTGGGAAGCCAAAATATGTAAAAGGGAGGAATATGTGATTGATGTTGTTTTAAAGTTCCTGTGGATCCTAATATTTGACCAGGTCAGTCAGAACTCACACTTCAGTCCAAATGGTGAGTGTGTTTAAATGAAAAAAACTTCTCAGTTTCCCTCCTCTTGACATCCAATATAAAAAACAACATTCACTTGAGCAAGTATCCATTAAAACCAACAACAGACTTCCTTCAGTAATGTATGTCTGTTGCTAAATATATGATGAAAATACAGATACAGGTAAAAAAAAAAGATACAGAACTCAATCTGATTTGTAAGAAAGAAAGCTAAAATATTGTAAAGGAAATTCAGAAATTACCTAGAAAAATACACAGGGTAGATGGTTGAGATATGAAAGTAGATACAAAGACAGAGAAATAAATAGGAATGCCTTCTTTTGCTTTTTTTTTTTTTTTTGATGAGTGAGTTGTGAAAGCCTCTTATCTGGCATATGGAGAATGTCTGTAATGTAGGAATTAGAACACTCCAAGAAGGTCCTCTCCACACTTTCTAGTTTTAGGGAGCGAGCAAGGCTGAGGCAGAGTGAGCAGGTCAGAGACGACTGTTCCTCTGTGTGGGTGTTTCCCTGGGTGTGGATGGTGTTTTTCGGTACCTCAGCTTGAATTTCATACCAGCAAGTGTCAAGGGTTTGACCTGAAGCAGAACTGTGAAGGCACAGAGTTGTATTAATGCTACTGAAATCTCCTGTTTCTCTGTGTTGCAAGTTTTGTGTTTTGCCTGGAGTCTTATCCTGTGTTTTGCATCCAAAATGCTGCCACAAATATCTAAAACTTGAAGCAACTGAATATGCTACTACTTGTCAATCCAGGACAAGATGGTATTGTCTAACAATGAAAACATCAATAATTCTCTTTATCATGGTGAAACATTTTTTCTATGTAGATATTGCTTTGAGAATAGAAGTTTGTATGAACAACATCAATCAGGGAGCTTGCACAAATGAATAACTTACAGCCCCACTGGCAGCCAGTGTTGAAGATTAATGCTGATAAACACTACATTCAACATCAAATGTGATTTCTGAAAATAAATCAATTTATTGGATTCCCAGACATATGTATTTTCTAGTCAACCATTGATTACTGACTCAGCTGATTCTACTGTTCATTCATCACATGTGCTTACATAAAAGAGGAACTATTCTCTTTCAGGACTTCATCCAATATAGAGCACAATTACTTGTGAAGTAGTGCTGTCTCCGTTAAAAGAAATTATACTGAAGTGGCTCCATTTATGTAGGACAAACATGACCAACATATAGATATATTTTGTGGAGATAAGTGTCGTGAATACAAGAGGCACTGTTGCAACTTGAACTGTACTGAATGTTTTATGCTATATACCAAGGACGACTCTTATCTGTTTGAAGAGAGTGTCAGTGTTTATGGCATTAATTTCTTATTTATCGAACAATGCCAATGTATCTAATGCTTGCTAGAAAACACGTCTTCTATCCCTTACCTTTTAATTACAGCATATTTCCATTCTGTCTGCTCCGATATATGCCACAATAATCCAGAGGAGTTGGTGAAAACAACAGGTCCATAAACAAATTAATTCGAAAGAAAAGATGGTGAATGAATGAAGTATTTTGATGAGATTAATTTGTAGGAATGGCAGGATAACAACTCCCTAAACTGTTGTCAAGTCTTTGTTCGTTTTGCCTAAAATGACAGGCTTTTATATTCAAGTCCTGATTTTGCAGAAGTCCTTGAATACATGAGTGGCTGTATGAACTGGAGTTATATAAGTTTCACACATCGTGTTAGGCACATGCTTAAGACACAGCTGAACTAAACATCAGTCCTGTTAAGTTACCAAAAAAAAAAAAAAAGAGGCCTAAGTACATACTCTTGTATTATATAAATCTTACCATTACTGATAGGCACTGGAATCAATAACAAAATGCCTGGTGAGACCTTTGTTGTACACAGGACATTACTGTACAAAGCACCTTTTTTATTATCTGCTATACCTAGAGTCTCAGAAAACACTTGTATGATCAGCTCTTTCTGGGTGCAAGGTTGGTTGGTTACGCCATATTTTTGATAAAGCTGGTGAGAATATGGTGACAAAGATAGAAAGAATGCAGTCAATGAAAACTGGAGGTAGTGCTTTTTTAGGAGTTGGTATAGCTGCATAGAAGAGTTAGATGCAACTTCAGTAATTATGGCTTTACAATTTTATCAGAGATTAAGGAAATTTTATTTTATTATTTCTTACCTGGTAACTTGTTTATTATTTGGCTTTAAAAAAAATATTAATTTTTCACATACTGGAGATTCTTTGATTCTTAAATTATCCTGAGTCTTCGTTAGGAGAACTGTTAACAAAAGTGCTTTGGAAGCAATGGGCAAGCTAACTGTGTGCAAAAAGACTCATTTTCCTGTGCTTTCTCTAACCCTCTTCTCTAATCTGCTTCTCACTCCAAGTTCTCTGAAGATAACTATAATTCATTTGATATCCATCACTGAAGGTTCCTCAGCAGATGTCCTTCTTGTCCATGGAATCGCAGAATCAGACAGAATCACAGAATGTCAGCTGTGTTACCATCTTTACTGGTGAATACAACTTCCATATGTCTGCTCTGTGTCTCTTTTCAGATTCACCAATGTTTGCTGATGATTGTATACACTTAACTGTATATGCTTTAAATTAATTGTGCAAATGCTGCTTCTCTCAGCTGACCCCTTGCTGTGTTCACAGGAAGTAAGATACAGCTGCCACGAAATACTGGTTAGTAAAACCTGCTACTCTGCAGGGAGAGGTGTGCACCATGCAATGCAAATTCAGTAAAAGCATTATCATTGTTATTATTACTAAATATTTTGTAGCTGTTTCTGAATAAGCCAGTATGATCAGCATGTTAGGCTTTACAGAGCAACTTCATTCTCATTGGTGTGTAGGAAGGAACAAGACTCCAAAAAAGAGCTTTCAGTTCTGCTTTGGAACTAACTAAATGCAATGGCCTTTATAATATTGTATGACTAAATGAGAGATGATCCTGTAAGTGCAATGCAAAGGAAGTATAAGTCCAGCACCTAGACTTTCGTTTTAACAAGGGACCAATTAACAGCCTTTGGTCACCAGATCTGAATGTTCTTGAAAGAGAATGTAAAATAAGTAGATTGAAGGACATAGCTGTAAATGCGTTTGTGATGTAGATTTAATTTTTTAAAAATTACAAGTTAAAATTGAGCTCAATGGAAAATGATTGCTAGCCAGTCTAGAGGCGTCATGATGAGAAAATATGCTGTTCTGAGAATACCCAGTAAAGAAATATGTACAATCTTTAGTCTGGAAATAGAAGGAAAGATCCTGCTCATGTTAACAGCTGCAAATCTGTTCTTCAGGAAACAGGATGAAGCACAAATCAGGAAAAAGATAAATAAATTCATGAACATTGTGCAAAATCAATGGGATTTCATTCTGAAAAAGTAGCTCTGGGAACAGGAGAAAGAATGACACCTGTTTGCCTTATAGCTTTGTGTCTTGTGGTTGAATTCATGTCTGCACTACACACACAAATCACCATCTCTAGAACAAACTTTACCTGCTGATTTACTACTTCCTGTGGCTATTGACTCCTGTTTACCAATCTTTCCAGTCTTACTAGTGTGACTTAAGTAGTCAAACCATCAGAAATGGAGAACAGGAAAATAATTTTGTTAACAGTCTGTCACAACACCCACAAGGATGTCAGATCCTTGTCAGGATGGAGAGGAAGAAAGTCTGCACAAGCCATATTCCCTAAACATACAATCCAAGTCTATTGTGAGTCCAGGTATAAAAACAGGATGGGTGGCACACTAGGGGCCAGCACTGCTTGCACTGACGTTTTGCTTTGCAAGGGAATGACCTTCTAATTCAATTACACTTGATTACGTATTACAGTATAAATGTGTAACAAGGGATGACTCAAAGCCAGTAGGAACTTCTAGGGTTACATTTGGTCCCATATGGGCTGTAAGAACAACTGTTGTTATTTTGGCAAAATCATGAGTAGTCATCTAAGTGCCCAATTCACTGTTTTCTTCTTATTTACAGCTGGCAATTCCAATGCAGGGTGCAAGACGATTTAGATTCCTACAAAATGAGAATGGTATAATCTTGTAACATCTACATCTGAAGCAAATCATCATAAACTGAGTTGCAAATTTATAATACTCAACTGATCTAAAATGGTGCTGCTTTTCCATGTAAAATAGCAGAGAATATGTATAATGGTCTTTGTTTAAAAAAGTAGATTATTCTTGGTGTATGTGCAAAATTCTATTCTATTCTATTCTATTCTATTCTATTCTATTCTATTCTATTCTATTCTATTCTATTCTATTCTATTCTATTCCATGTTCAATTCCAGACTTTGTGGTTGTTTGCATAATATATAGTAAACCTTATTATTTCTTTGAAAGTCTTTGCTTTTATTGGTATTTTGAAAAATTCATAATTGCTTCACTGAACTGCCATCATAGTGTCATGGTAATGACAAAGCTGCCATGGATTACTGACATTTTACACACAGTCTTACTCTCACTCTTCTGTACAATCCAGGTTTCTTTTCTGTTGATTTAAACTAATCCAATTGCAGAACTGACATGATCTTCAAATACAGCTCCATCAGTCTCCAACTATAACAACAATAACATCTTTAAATTAGACTGAAGTTTTGCTTTCAAAATAGCTTTTACAGTGAAGGCATCTCTGCTCTCTGTACTGCATTTCTTGTGTGTTTATGACAATCTGACGGTAATTGCAGCTGAGAAATAATTTAGGTTTAAAAGCTATTAGTCCCAGATGTACAACTGAATTCTAGTCTTCATTACAGAATACATGCAGACTAAAGAAAAGCAGACAAGGTCGGAGCTGCCCAAGGAGCAGTGAGAGGAAAAGGTGATTACCCTGGCAAAAGCCCACAGGTACATCGCCTTGTTGAGCTGTCTTTGACTAGCGAAAAGCTACATCTTTAAGGAATGCTGTTGTCCTTTTTGAGGTATTGTGTGGAGGCAAATGCCAGGGAGATTTATGTGGTTCAGTCTCTGACCTGTGATAATGCATCATTAGAGCCCTCCGTGTTTTCCACCTTTGTGAACAAAGACACATAACAGGGACGGATTATAAAAAAAAAAAAAGGAGAAGCCACAGAAGTGGCAGCAGGGTATGCATGGCTCAGGCACACAGAACTTCATCCAGAAGTTGAACAGAGATATAATTTTTTGCATTCTACCTTCACCTCACTTTATTCTAAGGACTTCACCCCTCACTACTTATTTGTCCAAAGCTCAGACTTGTTGACAGAATTAAAACATAACACAAAGCCAAAACACCCTCCCACTCCCCAGTTATCCTCCTTGCTTAAACTTTCAGTTTCTTGGTGAACATTATAATACATTTTCATGTGTGAGAAACTTATGGGGAGAGCTGTGGTCACTTGCAATCCCTGGTGAGAGCTCTATTGGGTCCTCTGAAGCGAAATGATAAGGGTGAAAAGTATTTCACGGCCCTGCGTACCTTCGCTTTTATCTTGACCCCAGGCAATCTTCTTATTTAGCTCGCTGAAATGCAGGGCTGCTGCTCTAGCTGACTGACTGGGGAATAAGTTTATATCTATTTAACCAAACCAGACTAGCATCCCTTCTTCTCTGTCCATGGATGGATATGGATTCAAGCAGTTGTAATGCTTTTTTGAGAACATTACCGAGACATTTTAATCACGGCTTACTGCACTGGTAGATTAGTACACAAACGCAATGACCTTCTTTTCGCTGTGGACACGAACATGCCAGAAAACCAAACTGTACTATTCTTTGTCTTGATCCAATAAATTAGGATTAAATAAACAAGAGACAAGTGTGATGTACTTTGAAAATCTGAGTGCACCTGTTTTATAGTGGAAAATTGAATGTTCTTTTTCTCCCATAAAAATACTCCTGCCTGTGTTTGTCTCTTAGGGGATGACACTATAACAAGAATTTATGTGTGGATTCCTATATATTTTGCACTTTGAGATTATTAAGAAACAGAACAACAAAGAAAAATTGGTGTGTGTTTGGAGGTATTAGAATACGTTAGTCTGACTGTCTCCTCCACTGCACCGAAATCCGATTCCACAAATGTGCATGAAAAAGTGTGTTGTGGGGAGGCAGAATCATGGGGGAGATACCTGAAAGCCTTGTAGCCACATTTAAGAGCAAATGATATCCTGAAGTGCTAAGACCAAATGCCCCATTCCTTTGCACTGTTGTTTTGGCACTTCAGTTGAGGAAAAGTGAGCATCAGATGCTTCCACATCAAGATAGCTGTGACCTGTACCCACTTGGTATTAGTCTATGGGGACACACAGAAAGAAAAGGGAGCCCGATCCTGAAATGGAATACCAGGTCCCTCAAGAACATTTCAAGTACTGCAGACCAGGGTTTTCTCCATTTTACTTCCTTGTGCATACAGAATTGGATATGTTTTCACCATGATGGAGGTTTTGGCTGCATCTATCAACAGATATAAAAGTGAACAGGCCCCCAGGCATCTCTGCCTTCTTCCATGTCTTGGAAATGGTCAGAGCAGCATCTTCCAGCTTTGTGGAGAGGTGCAAGTCGATCTGTTATCCTTCTCCGCAAGGAAGAGGTGGTGAATTGGACATATTTTGTCACATTCCACCTGTATTTATTGTCTACCATGTCAACATGCAGACAGGAGCAGCAACGTGATGCTTACTTTCCATATTGAGTGTAGTCTATTTCAACATGTGCAAGAAATGAGTTAGTGTCAGAGGCGGTGGCATGTTCTACACATGTTCACAGCTGAATTGAAACAGTGACCACTGTGGTCAAAAAAGAAAGAGCTTTGCATGGTAAGCAAACAAGGAAGCCTCTGCCTCTTTGAGCTTTCAGCGTTTTTGCTTGGCAGATCTCACTTGTTGGTTACTCTTCGCATGCTTCTAGTG
This sequence comes from Patagioenas fasciata, assembly GCF_037038585.1. Lineage (NCBI taxonomy): Eukaryota > Metazoa > Chordata > Aves > Columbiformes > Columbidae > Patagioenas > Patagioenas fasciata. The sequence goes on from NC_092521.1 coordinate 92,606,132, forward strand.
GTATGGAAAATAAATAATTCAAAACCAACAAACAAGGAAAACAACCAAGCAACATAAAAAGATGTCTATTTGATTTTGGTAAGGCATAACAGATGTTTTGCTTAAGTACAGTTGTATAATACTTGCATAAAAAAGTAATTGTTTTATTTCTCTTGTGTCCTGAAAGGCATGTAATAAAAATAATTTTATTGCTACCAGGTGTCTTCCTTAGGTGGTCAGGTAAGAAAGTGAAAATATTTTTAGAATGGTTGTAAACAATTTTACAATGTCTTAATCGCTCATTGTTAAGATTGAGATAATACAGAAGTTTTTCATGCACGAGACAAATGCGAGGCAAAAGAGATTACATTTCACACAGTTTTGTTCTATGTGTTAAATTCCATAAAAGCAGATCTGCACGTTGAAAGCTGTAGTTGACTTCAAAACTATATATTATTGTATGGTTGCTTTTATGAAATGATAACAGTAATTCCAGCACTCCAGTCATTACATCCTTGACTCAGCTAAGTGCTTAAGTGTCAGGCTAAGTTTAAGTACCACTGAGATAACTCACTTGTGCAAAGTTACTGATAGTTAAATCTGTGGTTCATTTGAGGTCTACTTCAGTGAAATTTCTAGTATTTCCAGCATGCAAATGTCTATTTATGTCCTGCCTATGCAGTAAGGCATTCTTGTGGAAGAGGTGCCTGAGATTTTAGGCATCTTGTTGTGCAGAACCCTTCTTTAATAACATTACATGCTGTGGCACTACATATACCAGGGATGCATGAAACCAGTGCTCCCATTGCTTTTTATCTTCCAGTGATGGATCTGCAGTGCAGGTAGCAATGATGGAAAATATCCTAGCAGGGATGCTAGCCAAGGATGCAGAATTATTGGTAAAACTGATACTTTTCAATAAGCTGAAGAGCCTGCTGTCTCATGCTGCCAGTCAAGGCTCAAGATCATTCAAGTTGTAGATGAACCTTCCTAAAGTGTTAAGTAATTTAGAGTCCATTCCCATTTCTGTGGACGACTTTAACTGTGGTTCCAAAAGCTTTGATAAAAGGCCATTTCTTTTCTGTCCCAGTAAGCAGTTTCAGCAGAGGATGGCAAATAAATACAGAATACTGCATTTCAGTAGAAATCAGATACTTAGTAATATCTAGTGGCCTTGAGATTAAAAGTTACTACTGCTACTGAATGGTGTTGTTAATAAAGAATATGTAAATGCTGTCTCATGCTGCTTTTCAGCTGTATACCTAGAAGCCCTCTGCAAGTACAACATTCTCATTTTATAAGTGTGAAAGCCAAAGCGAGATTGCAGCCTTGCTATAACCTCTCCTGATAAGTTTCTAAATACAATTACATTACAGCATTGAAACCAAAGAAAGTCACTTATGATCAGGTCTCTTATTGTAGAACATTGTAGAAAACAAATAAATTGAGAGATTTGGTCCAAAAAATAAGTGGAGAAATCTCTGTCCTGAGTTTTGCACTCAGTAGGTGCGTCTGCTTCTAGCAATGACTTACTTCTATGTGAGTATTGCTGTGGTGCAACCACCCAGGGATGTGTGGCTCACCTGCTGTTGCTGCTAGCAAAGCACTTGGATGGCAGGCACTTCTATGCAAAATCTGTTTTTCATAAGCACAATTTGTACTTTCACTCTACTCCCTGTTCTTGATCGCTGCTTCTTTAAATATGAAGGGGAACTAAGTTTTCTTTGGGCATCACCCCCCCTCCCCTCCCTGCCCCCTTTTTTTTCCCTCATTTAACCTTCTTTTATTACAACAAAACAATACAGGCAAAAAATGCAAGCACCGTAGTGTGCTGGTAATTTAGGTGATATATGGTGGGGAAAAATGAAGCTTTTCATTCAATAGCTTTAGTGGCATGCAGTTCTTTCAGGAAGAAGTTTCATGAAATATGTGGGAAAAGTATTTGGCAACATTACCTGGAGAGGTAAATTTAAGATCACTGAGTTAAAGGAAATGAATATATTATTTCTGAGGAGAGATGGAGTAGATGGAGACAAAGCAGAGGACATCAGATTAATGAGAACAGTGTTCATTGTGTGGGGAGGACAAGAGTTATAGATGCACGAGGGCTTGCATTACACACTAACAACCAGTTGCTGTGGTCGTAGTTGTCAAGCTAAAAATACTGCTAGTTCATTAGGGTAGATGCTCAGGGTATCCTTGACTGATCAAGGATTATAACCCTGTAGATAAGGCAGCTTTAACATGTGCACTAATCTCAAACCACTCACCATTCAAACTACATCAATCTCCAACTACACATCAATGCCAAATTGACCCTGCTCCTTCTCTCTCCACCATCGACAACCTCCAGAAAGTATGTACCTCCTTCCTTCAAGGCAATTGATTGCACAAGATTTGGTAGGGTCTCACTGGAAATATCAAGCACTGTAACAGGCAAAAGAAGAGCGGATTCATTCTAGGACATTTTACAGAGCCATGAGATTGTGAATCTGCTCATTGAGAAGGAGTGAGGTCTGCTTTTTGGGTGAAATAAGCTACCTTCCTCCATTCTGCTTCATGTTTCTCCTTTGCATTGCTTTGAGAGCTCCACCTAAAACTGAAGTACCTTCACTCATAAATGGCTGAATTAATCAGCATCCAGTGAGCAGCAGAATCAGAGACAGATCCACTTCTCTTGCTTCTCTATTACAGATCATCAGCTCTAAGTGGGTCACACTCAGGGATCCTGTACACCCGACTGGCTGTTTTAGTAACAACAGGAGACGTGGCACATAGTGTCAGAAGTAAATTGCACTCAACCCTTAGAATTAATGTATTTGTTGATCCTGTAGATATTGCACACATGGGAGAACCCTGGTGCTCTTCCAAACCCTGATGCTGATGTGTCCACACTTCAGAGCTTTCCAAGGTGAAAAATAACTTGGAAAAAGTAGAAATTATCTTTACCCAGTTACTTTGTTAACTAAAAATGAAGTGTAGCAAGTGTTCAAAAAAAATTCTGATTAGGTTGCAAGATATCCTCTCGTCTCGTTAAGTCATAACTATCCACTTCTCATGCACAGAAGTCCAATGAGTTTTCTAACATCATGCGCTAGGATGATAGTGGATCCAGGAATCTGGATTCATTGCTCCAAAGAAAGCAAAATTTCCTCCTTGTACAGTGCTGGAAAGCCTTGCAAAAGAGTGATACGTAAATAATGGGGAATTCACCTCATTGTTCACACAACTGCAGAATTAAAAAATCATATCTATGTAATCAGAGTACAGAAAATAATGCTCCAAGAATTCCTCGTGTAAATCTTGACATTAAACCAATCTTACCCTTGTCTTGCCACTTGAATCATTTATTTAAGCAGTGATAATAAAAGGTGTCAGCAATTCAGTTGTAAGCTCTTGAAGATTTCTGTGTGCGTTGACCTTTAAGTGTTTGCATCTTGACAGGTGAGCTGTTCTTAACGTCTCCTATGAGATATGGTGGGGGCAAAGGGTCAGGCATGCTAATGATAAATTTACCATTTACCTTTTACCTCACCGGTCTCAGTGCCTGACATTATAAATGTAGGTAACCTTTCACCTGAAGGCTCTCTTTCTTCTGCACTGATAGAGATTATGGAGAAATGAATGTGCTTGCAGCTGCAGAAGAGGCATCAGTCATGGGAAAAAAAAGAGCTTTCAGTGATCCTTTCCCTTTAATTTTCATTTTTGTTATTTTAAACCAAAACCGTATTTTTAGGAAAAGTATGAAGAGCACTACTCTGTTTTCTGTTAACAAACAGATGGTTATCTGGTTATTTCTCTTCTAGTATTCTATTTCTACTTGCAACTATTCTGTTCTTTCTTATTCGGATGAAAACAGTTTGTTAATTGATTAATGCAACCGATACTGCATCGGTCAATAAGGTTTCTGTCAGGGATAAGTGGTCACATTAATGAGACTATACTGATGATCTTCATTATTTGCTGTAGCCCAGTAAAGTCAACTTGTTCACATTTGCATCCTGATCTAAGTTCGCCTGAGCAATTTGCAGGCTTGAGTCAAGATTCCTCTTCCAAAGGCAATACCATTTAATCAGTGGTACTGGGTACCCGATAAGAGCTTTGAAGGTATGAATAGAAATCTGAAGACTCTCTAAGGATTGCTGATCTCCCACCCACTTATGATGTGCCTGATTGCTCAGTAGTAAACACACAATCTGATATAATATGAAGCCTAAAGAACAAGAGGGGGAAGTATTTACTTCTCCATCTAAAAACATTCATGATTTCTATAAGCTGTGAGTATTGTGGATAGGATAACTATCATGTCTACGAGAAATGTTAAAGATGGTGTTAGGTGCAGGGCCTGTATTTGGTCGAATCATGGGTGGGTGATTCATATCCTGAATTGAAATATGTATTCTTCTTGTCAGAGTTAAAGCGTATGAGGGTGGAAAACATATGAACAGACAGTCATAGAAAATGAGATTCAGTTCATTTTACTGATCAAGAGCCAAATGATCATAAGCTTTAGTAGAATTACCTCCCAAGAAGAACAGTCCCTTTCTGATAAATGAAGTCATGCAACCACAAGGGCATAAATCGTACAAATTGAAGACTATAGTTCAAATATAAATCTTTATATTCAGCTTAGTGAAATTTGGTATTGTGTGGACATTATTCATAGCTATGAATCTTCAGGCACAAATCTTATTGCATTTTATTCTTGTAATAAGGACATACATTTTGCAAAAGTTTCATTCAGTGCATATCAACCTTAATGAAATTGTACTCTGGGAAGTGAATAAGAATTGTTTTGTCTTCCTCATATTGGAAAACCTGAGCAGATCCTTTTCTGGTTTTATTCGTTCATATACAGGTAAAGAGTATGCACACAGAGTTCAAGCATCTAATAAATGAAAGGCACAACTTCATTACCATATTAAGATGGCAGAGTAAGGAAAAGGCTTGGTTTGTGATATATTGAAAGGACAGCCAAGTTACAAGGCTGGGAAAAAAAAAAAAAGCAGAATAAATTTGTCCCTTCAAGAAAAGTGTATGGGTCTCCTCTCACATCAACCTGCACAGCTTCTGCTGTCAGGGAGTTTGTGAAGTAGTGAAGCAGGACAGAAAACACAGGAAAAACCTTCCCCTGCGAAGCTTGTGCTCAAATCAAACGTGTTGAAAGGACACAGACAGGGATGTCATTCAAGCTGGATAGCCTGGCAGAGTCATTTCCAGGCTTATCAGATCGTGTTCCACTTGCCTGAATACTCTTGTGCATCAACACAAACTCAGCCCCCAGCACCAAAACCAGATTCATTTCCACAGCACAAAGGGCTTAACTGTGCTTTTCAGCAGATTTTGCTCCTGCCCCTCTACCCATCTTTCTCCTGGAATGGATTGCTGCTGCTACATTCAAATTCCACATTTACTGTGGTGTAACTATTTCCTAGTTATGGCTTAGACCATGGAGGAACACACAGTCTCATAAGGATATGTAATACCTTTCAGAACAGTATGAGAGGTTGCAGAGACACCATACATCTAATGTAAGTTCCTGGCAGCATTTATAAATGGATTTTACAGGTTATTACATATTCCCATCCTGTGATACATATCTGGGACCAGGACTAATATTCCATGCTTCTGCACAGTTTCAAGCACACAATGTTATATCTGTCGAGAAGAAAAAGGAATTCTGCCCGTAAAATCTTTCTTTCCCCTTCTCCAGACTGCAGTGTGTTGAAGGATTAGTACAGGCCAGGCTCATTAAGTTAGGCAATCAATTTCTGATTCTGAGTTAGGAAACAGGAGTCCTGTGACCACTGAAAGGGTGAATTCCTACCCTGAGATAGAATACACATTTACCCCTCACAAATCCTGCCGTATTTCTCAGCACGGACTAACACAATCCTTGCAATATCATGCCAGTAAAATCCCTCAAATGCTGGATTATGCTCCATCTCATCACCTTTGTGTTCATTGAATATATATGATTCTAGCTGGCTTGAAGGAATCTTTCTTTTGATTTCCCAAGGGATATACACTGAAGGTTTGATCCTGCAGTACACTGAATATGCTGAACATTTAAGGAAGCCAGAGGAATTTGAGAGGGTAAAACTAACTCCTGGGTAAAGACATGGTGAGGAGTTGCACCAGCTATGTCTTGTGCAGTGTCATGCAAAATATTTCCAGGATGGCTAGACAAAACAGTGGTATTTCAAAAAATGGAGGAAAAAAAAAAAAATTTAATAAGAAACACACATCCTGGAGTCCTGGAGGGAACTCCTACCAGATATACCACATTCCTGAACCTGCAAGGAGGATCTGGTTTCCTGGCAAGGACACAGCCAGTTCAGAAGACCTTTTATGCTATCACTAGCCACACAGCTTACATCTACTAAAGTCAACAGGCAACATATTTTGCAGACTTACTAGAAAACTAAGATAATAGAACACATTTAAAATACAGATGCATCCACTTGAGAGTGTGCTTATTGATTCCTGAAGCTTTCAAAACAACATTAATCACACAAAAACTCAAAAACGTGACATGCCAGTTCATGAATGGAAGAGAAGGAGCAGACTTTTCCACAGAAAGGTTTGTGTCAACATATTTCTGAAAATTAATCAATGATCAAATAACTCCAGTGATGGATGGAGCATTCCAACAAAGACTACAAGATGTAGAGATGTAATACTTCTTTTTTTTTTTTACAGTTTATGGAAAATAGAGGTTGCTAATATGAAGAGTATATGTGGATATATCTTTTTATATTTCAAAATGGATTCTGTTTTTCCAGGAAAAGTAAAACCAAAATTAGTGGCAGTGCTGATGGAAAAACTTAAATTTTAGCAACATATTGAAATATATTCAGTTTGGAAAAAATAAAGTAGTTATTCCCAGTATCTAAAGCTTGCTTTGTTCTGAGGAAAGACTGGAATTGGTTTCAGAGGACTTCAGTGGGCTCTGGATCTAGCCTTTATATGTGAGCCTACTCCATGACCTTTACTTCTTTTATACACCACCAAACACATGGAAATTTCTTACAAATCAATAAATACATTTTAGTTTTATAAGTATTTGTACAAGGAGGGATTTGTTTAAATGAAAAAGACATGCTTCATGTGTTCGCTTTTCAGATTCCTCATAACGGGTAAGACTTAATCAGGGGATGGGTTAAATTTCTTACTTTTAGCATAGTATGTCATATAGACTGTTCCAAAATGCAAAATAACTGAATGTGGATATGTGTGTGTACACATACATACATATAAGAAAGTATGTATGGAAGTAAAAATGTACAAATATATAAGCATGTAGAAGTGTATATCCTTAGCAGCAATATGAAGAATCAATACATGTTATATTTAAATTCACCATGTATTTTCCAAGATCAAGACCTGGGAAACAAAGTCTGGGTGCAGGGCTGGCAGTCCTCTGGGGAAAAAGCCAGGAGAGTTGATACTTAAGAGGTGCATTTGCTGCTTCTTCCTGCTCTGGAAATCCTGAATTGGAAACTCAGGTGCAGCATCGCCAAAGCCCTGCCCCAAGGGCACTCGTGCCTGTCAAGGAATGTGGTGGGAAAAGCCCTTCAATGCTCATGCAGACCTTTCGCCTGCAGCCAGACTTCCTGCAACTGCTGGGAGAAAGGTGTGGAGATCCTGGGATAGCTGTGGTATCCGTGGGCAGAATCCTCTTTACTAGCAGCACAAGAAAACCTTCTGGAGAGCAGCTGAAATCCCAGAGGTTCTAAATATCCATGGTTATATTCTCATGTGTTTCCACTGAAGAATGTAGTGTGGGCCAGGGCTATCTGTGAGGACATAGTGCTGTTTCCTCTTATTAGATATTTTCATTTCCTCCTGTCTGCTTTCCTATACCTTATGAGATTTATCCCTGTGTGTTTATAGTACAGCAGTTGTACTTTGATGATTTTAAGATGGCTGAGGCTGGAAGGGAATGAGGTGACATTTCTCGTATAATTTGTTCTGCATAAAACCTGTTCTCAACTTCAACTTGTGCAGCTACTGGGCCATATCAGCTGGTGTGAACAGACATGCTCTGCTGACTGCTCATGAAGCTTTGCTGGCTGACACCAGCTAAGAATTTGTCTTCAGAGTCTGAGGAGGGGAAAGACGGAGATAAAAGAAGTGTTAACAGTAAGTGTCAGCCTGTATTTCCAGTTACATCAGACCAAGTCTAGGGTAAGTTCATTTAAAGTAAGGTGGTTTTTTTTACATTTTCTTTGGTATAACAGAAAAGAGTTTGTCCCTGAGCGTTTATGTCTTTCAAAAATCTCAGTTAGGCAGAACATACTTTTTACTCAGTTCTCTGAGATGCTAATGAAACCCAGAGTAACCCACTGATATGCAAAGCACCTCATTTAAAGAATGTACACACACATGCACATGTGTCTATATATATATATATATATATGTGCACACACTGTAACTAAAAGAAGAAAAAATTCAGCAAAAGAAAAATCCTCAGGACTAGATTCAGTACCCTTTAACTACAGAGCTGTTTAAAATATCAATCTCCTTATTGTAATTTGATGTGTGAAATTCAGGCATTCATTTACAATTCAGATCCCACTCCTTTGGGATTCCCATTTAGGGCCTGTTCGTATGATTTATTTAGTGCCTTTCTTCACTTACTTATGCTTGAGATCATTAGGTATAATGCACATATATGCACAGAGATAAAATGTTTATCATCATTACTTCAATGAAGTCATTTGCCATCCTTGACACCCTCTAATGTCCCAAGTGCTTCAGCCCACTGGCTCATTTGCCCATCCCTGCTCTCTCTTCACTTTTTAATCTCAAATTCTCAATGTGTTCCCTTCATCAATCATGGAAGTTTAGCGGGTAGCAGGAGGGAAGGCAGCAGAATAATTATCCAAATATAACAAAAGACGGTCCCCTTTGTGTTGCAGGAGGGACAAGGACAGGGGAGGAGAAACAGAGGAAGCATGAGTGTGTATTTCATGCTCTTTTGAAAACATTAATGATGTTTAATGGAAACCAAAGAGCCCACTGGAAGTCATTATGGCGTCAAAAGTAAGTCCCACAACACTAGTCTGAGGACCTGATTCTACCCCTGTGTGTCATCTTACTGCTCTGCCTCTCCTTGCCGCAGGTTGCCAGCATTTCACCACCACTGATGTTTGCAGTCAGGAACCACTCTGAATGTATTCTTTTGGATCTGTTTTTCAGAAAACAGGATCCAAATCACTGTGCTCTGACTACATTCAGCTAATTGGCCCTTGCTTTGGATGACATACATGGAGTGGGGATGAACAAATTGAAGATGAAAGGGTGGGCTGGGGTGGGGGCAGGGGGAAGTTAGCATGGCCTGGGGCACAGTGTCACACACAACTGGGGAGAGGCAAGGAGGGTGCGGGGTCTGGGGCAGCCCCAGGTGGCTGTGTGCAAGGTGACTTTTTCACTTTGAGGGGAAGAAGATTGGACTTTCTCATTTCTCCGCTTCCTCAGTACAGACACCAAATGCAGCATGGTGTTTCTCTGTGATTTGAAAGCAGGAATATACTGAAAGCCTTGCAGAGTCTAGTGCTGGGGAAATAGATCCTACAGATGTTTGTGCTTAAGAAAGCAAATGTTTTTAGGGGTGCTTCAGAGCTTGGTGAAATGATGATTGCCGATGTGTGCTAGATCTGGAAAGGAGTGGGTCAGTGCAGCATTCGATCAAATACTAGAAATATCACTGTAGCTTGCCCTAATTAGTACTTTAGAAAAAAGAGCTCAACAAAATGATAGCCCAGAGTTGAGAGAAATTAAGTAAGAAAAGGCTTGTGTAGACCACAAAACCAACACACGGTAAAAAGCAATTCTCTTGAAATAGAATCAAACAACATGAGATGGAAATGAAGAACAATTATTTTCCCAGTGTGTCCTTCCAGGGCTTTTTTTTACATTTTCTCAAGCATTAATATTCGCTGCTATCAAAATTCAATCAGTAGTGACAAATACTAGAAAGAAAACTCATAGGTTTCTGAATGCTCTCTGACACTTCAAAGCGCACCAATAAATAAATAAGTAAATATCCCCCACAAAAGTGTTATTTTTTATTTCAGCGCACGCTTCTCCCTTTCCTCAAATATGAAGAACTTTTTTTGTTCTGTACTCAGAGGATGAGGCTGACATAATCAGGGAAACACTTTACAGAAAGGATGATGTGGTTTTCGTAGAAAATGCAGTAACAATGGGTCTCTCTGATTGAAACATAGGAGATTCTGGCCTTGAATGCATCTACTGCACCAGCTGAGAGTGGCAGACATCATTCCAGGGAATTCCCAATCTATTTATTTGTCCACAGCTATAGGGAAAGAAAGGGAACCTGAACTTCTGGTACTGGAATAATGTCTAAAATGTATGTCTCTACAGAAGATGAAATTTTCTTGATTTGCTCTTTCAGGGAAAAGTATCAGCCTATATATAACCTGGGTTACTTGGTAATCTCCTCCAGTTTAAAGTATGTGATCTAGAGATCACATCTGGTCCACTAATAAACCCTTCCCACATGAACTTTTCCAACCTTTTTTGAATCCATCTAAGGTCTTAGTCTCCACAACATCTGATGGTAATGAGTTCCACAGTTTAATGAGACATTATGCAAAACGAAAATAATAGACTTTTCTAGATCTTTAAAAGAGATTTGTCATTTTTGGCCTCCTGAAAGTAAGAAATATGCCATTTTTATTAGCCATTTTAAATGCAATTTCTTAGCATGTCAAAACCAACATAGAAGAGCCATACTTCCATGGCTGCCTTCTCAGAATTGTATGTTGGGACCTTTTTTTCTTAGAAATGGTCACTTCCAGCTTAACAAACATTCAACATTCAGTTACTCATTTTTCCTGCTAAGAGGAAAAATGGTATATTTTCCCTTCTTGTCTGAGCCTTCAAGAGGAGATGATTAAAAATATGATCATGAAGGAGGTAACACAGGTTATCATGGCTGCTTCAAGCCTTGAAGTTGAAAAGGGGTTTGAGCCAAAACCTTAGGAAATTATTATTTTTTTTTCTACTCTGAAATATAAAATTATTGCACCGTAGAACAGAAACTAATTATAAAGCTATGGAGAAAATGCAGAAAGCAAATTCCTCCAAAGGGAGAATGAATCAGCATTCTTTCCTGGTGAATGGATAAACATGTAAAGAAACATATAGTTAGAGTACTCATCTATGGTATATATTTTTTTTTTGTTAATACTCTTCTTTAAAGCAATACTTGGAGTGATTTAAGCACTATGTAATTTGCTATCGTGTATGTCAGGAATTGTAAGCAGCACAAAAATAAAGACATTTCCTAAAATAACCACTCAGAATCCTACTGAAGCCCTGAAAATAATCAAAAGGAATTTACAATGTTTGAGTTTTTTTGTTTGTTTGGTTGGTTTGTTTTGTTTTGCTTTTAATCAGATGTAAATGTCCTGGATTCATGGACTATCAAATGTCTATCCTGCAGCATTACTTTATTTTCCAAAAGGGACTTAAAATTCATGGCATCTGATCTGTATCTTTTACTCTCCTGGATGTTTCTCCAGAAGTAAGTATGTGGTTCAGTGTATTGAAATTGTTCAAGATCATGACTCAAGACCGCACTTTCTCCATGTCAGACCCATCTCTTCTCAATTAAATGTGCTGTATAATTAAGGTAGAGAAGCAATAACACCTCAAAAAGTATCCTTTGTTTAGAAGCTAGGATGGTCCATCTACTTTCTCTGAGTGATTTACCTTACTCTATCCTATTGGTGTAAAAATGATGCAGTGTTCATTTCTACTGATGCTCCTGGAAGCATCTTGAGTCAGGTCTGCTAAGTCCATTTTGTATGAGGCTGTCCACATCTCAAAAACTTCACAGTCCTAACACCGCAAGTTAAATAGTCAGAAGTTCCAGACACAACAGTATAGTCCCATTTTCTGCACTCCTCATTGTCAGTGTCTTTGCACAGTCTTAATATCACATTTAGAAAGTGCCAGGACATTTTCTTTCCATAAATATCCTTCTCCTATGCTCAGTAAAAATTGTTCTCTGAGAAACAAGTTTTACCCTTTCTTGAGATTCAGAATTTACAGCAATAAAACCTCTTTACTGACTTGCCAAAGGAATAAATGCAGCCTTGCAGAGCTCCTGGCTGAATCAGGACGTTAATGAGTAAGGAAACAGCAGTGAAAATGATGGCTAACCAATCAATAATGACTGAATTACAGTTTAAAAACTGGATGTGTTAGATAGTTATTAACAGTGTAATTATTCGTAAATGTGCCTAATTATTCATAATTATTCAGAAACCTTATTACTTCCCTGATTGTCGTAAGTGATCTCCGAGGCCAATTATTACTTGATTATGGCCACAGGACTCTATGTTGGTATTACTTCTTTTGTCCTAGAAAAGTACAGAGAAAGCTGCTGAAGAGAAATTCATGGAGGACTATCGACATTGAGTAGTCCTTTAAGAACAACAAGCCTGCGATTTGAAAGCCTCAGCTCTTTTCCTCTTCCCTCTTTCTTCAGATTTCTTTGATTCCTTTATTACAGAAGCTGCTGCTGCCTAATTAGGGTTTTCTTGTTGTAATTGCTGCATTTGATATCTTAATAGTGTTACAGTGAGTGTGAGGGAGGAAGGGGGAAAGGGGCAGAGGGACTATCAATGCTCATGTTTGTGGAGAAACCGAAAGCTCCCTAGGCTGTGTGACTGAACCAGAAAGGCCCAGGAGCCAAATCCCAGCTAGTTCAGGTATCTTGTAACTCAGTGGGGAGCTCTGTCAGATGCAGGTACAGTAGTTGTTAGCCCCTGACAATAAGTGATTGTGGTTTTCCCTTTAAACAAACAGTTGAGCTTAACTAGAGTAATTTCCACACAGGAAAGTGAGAAAAAAAGATAATTTACATTTGCTTAACTTTATGGTACTTAATTCACAGGAATGTAAACTCAAACCTAACTGCAAGCTTGGTCAAATGCTGAACCAGATGTAGTCAGGGTGCTGATGCAATCAGTGCTTATTGTCAGAAAATCTGGGATTTTTGTCAGAAGACACTGAACTAATCAAACAGGAGCATCAGCTTCTTTCCACTTTCTTTCCTCTCCTGAAAACATTAGAGCCATTATATTGTGGGGCGGCATTTGTCACGTTAAATTAGCATATAGATGAGTTCTGGGGGTAGGAAGGAGGGGGAGATAGGTTATGGTAACCTGATGCTGTAATGCAGAAATCTTTTGGCTTATATACCAAGCCCCACAGAGCCCTGAGCTTGTTACACAGGGGAAAACTGCGGTTTCCCAACAGAGATGCAACCAGCTTCTATTATGTAATTTTACTGACAGTGTTTAATAAGAAAACACACTCTCAAGCACTGAAGAATTATGAACCAGGCTCCACAAAATCATCCAATTGTCTTAAAAATAATGAGATTTAAAACCCTTTCAGGTTTTCTTTTTTCCTTCTAGTTTCTGAATCAGAAAGGCTGGAAATCTTTTATTTGCACTGCTAGCCACAGTTGTCCCTTTAACGACTTGAGGGGGTATAAAGACAAGCATTAGGCACTGCAAGGGCTGTCGGGACAGTGAATGGCTCACAACCACTACGGTGTGAAAAGAAGGGCTGCCCGGCCATGTGGTCATTTCAGCATCCCGTGATCCAGAGTGCACGTGTCATAGGGGGTTCAAATGGAAGTACTAAGTTTCCTCTAACTTGTCCCATCCCATTATCACAGAGTTTGTGACCAGGTTCTTTCAGGCATGTACATTTGAGTGTCCTCCTCACTTCCGTGGACAAGGCCAGATTCTGATTGTGGTTTCACCTCTGTACCCACAGAGATGTCTCACTGATGCTAGTGGAATGTGGGAAATGAGATCACTATCCTCCAATGGCACTCTCATAGCTGAAGATACGGCAGAAAATAATTTCATGCTGAACCAAATGTAGGAAACATAACAGCTCAGAAACAGTTGCAATGTGTATGTCTGTAGTTCTGGGGTTTTTAAAATACCTTGGAAACAGGGGCATTTTATTATTTTCATCAGACTACATGATATAACCAGTTAAACACTTGTAAGCCTCTTCTTTTGCAATATTCTTCACGATTTCTGTGATGAAGAATAAAAACGTACAGGAGAAATAGGTGTGCAAGGTACAGTCACTTCTGAGCACTTTTCAAAATTAGAACTATTTGATCTTTCATTTAAGACCTCAATACAAGGTGGTGGGTTTCCAATAACCCAAGTTGCTGTGCTGAACAGTAATGTGTAAGGAATATCCTTGATTTTTCAAGGTGTCTTTGGATGGGAATAAGAGTTTTGCGAGATGCAGGTATGCATTCTAGGTCCTTGCAAAATGTAAAGAACAGGTCGTATATATTTTCTTTAGAATTTATAACCAAAAGTAGGAAAATACTAGTCTGCTAGACAAAGACTGAAGACCATTCCCTCCTCATAAGTCTTTATTTCACTGTGAAAGTGAAATTTCTTTAGTCACTTTTGCATATCTTTGGTGTTTTCTAAACAAAAACATTATGACAATTCAATTTCTACAAGTGCTATGGGGAAATCAGTGTTCAATTTGCATGCTGGGTATACTTCCAGGGAGATGAAACATAACTTCACACAGTAGGACAGAACTCTCCAAAATGTCTTCAGCAAGCTCTGGCAGAATGAAAACTAGGAATCTTATTCTTCTGTGGTCTTGCTGAACTTTTTTGACTACTCAGTATGTGTTACATGTTTCTCATCAGTCCAGCAAGGAGGATGAATGTGTAAAAAAATATTTCACATTTAATAATAAAGCATAATTGTTAAAGCAGGGCAGAATATCTTATATATATATTTTTTAATATGGCTGAAGCTTCCTAACTTGTAACACAAGCTCTAGCTACCCCACTGTTTTCTGCCTCCCTGACGTACGTGTCACTGTATGCTAAAGGATAAGACATAGATTGTTCTTAACTGACGTATGATGACAGCCCAATTTTGCAGAACCCCCATGCCTGGCGAATTAAGAAGGCGCACCCCTTCCATGAGTCTGAAAACCCAAGGCTGGTTTTTCATAAAGTACAACAAACCCTAGCAATGAATTTAAGTCCTTTAAGCAAATTTAAGCAAAGCTTTAAGGAAACTCTCACAGGTAGCACAGGCTACAGCCCTAGTTTAAAAAATAAGAAAAAAAACCCAAACAACAAAACCAAAACAAAGCAGAAGAGAAAATGGCTGTGTGTGTGTTATTTGTTCCCCCTCCCCTTGTGTCTTCAAAGGGTGAAAATGGAAGAATGTGACTGCAGAGCATAATGGGTCAGCACTGCAGCTCTGATCGCTGGAGCATACACTCTAAATTTCATGCTACATTAGGTAGATTTTAAAACCTAATCTGTTCCTACAAATGTTTTATTGGTAATTCTACGAAGGTACAGATTGCTTGACAACAAGGGGGACATGAGAGAGGTACCTAGTAATCTACAACTTGGTGACACCCCAATGACCTGGCACTCCAGCACAGCCAGTGCACCTCAGCTGACATGGGTGCACTGTGACAAGCCTCCTTTCAGGTCCCATTCCCCTCTGATGTGACACAGAAGGCCATTCATTTAACAAATCACTTTTTTTTTTGGTGTCTGCATAACTCTGATGTATTGATCTAGTAAGAGTGTGTTCTGCACTGAAATGTTAACAGATTGGCATGGTTTGAAAACGAACACCTGTGTTCAGCCAAATGCCCTTTGAGGGACTGAGAAGATTTTGGTTAACTCTGCCATAGGACTGTTAAAATGCTGTGATAAAGAACTACTCACATTTTTTTTTTTTCATATTAAATTTCTTCAATTTAAAATCAACCTTGGCCAGAGTGCTGTAATCACTAAGCTAGAGAGCTGTGCTTACTTTTTCTTTGGTTCGCTCCACTGGTCTTTCAATATTCCACTAAAAACAGAGCAGCAGCAACAAAAGTGACTGGAGCTGCAGCACAATGACACCATATGCTGAACCAGGTCAGTTCTTTGACTACCTCTTCCTATAGCTCCAGATGCACATCCCCACTGCCACCCTTGAGTTGGCACTGGTGCTTGTTTGATGTTTCCGTGAAGGGCTTCAAGGAACTAAATCAGCTACAGACTGTTTATTTTGGTTTTGTGTGGCTAATTTCTGATCGATTTAGCTCCTTGGGTTGGCTTGTTGCAGGATCAGTTCCATGTCGAGACCAGTATAAAAGAGGAGATAGGAACAAGTGTCTGGCAGAGTAGGGAGAAAAGGGGCTCACATCCACTGGCAGCAGCAACGTGGCAGAGCAGCTCCACCACTCTTGGAGCTGCAGCCTTGTGCCCCACAAGCCTGAGCTCCTGCAGCCTCATGATCTGAGCGCTCCCGTCAAAGCTGTGCACAAGCCACCCTGTGGACACATGGGACTGTACCTATGTATCCAGCTGAACCCACTGCCTGGAGAGATACCATGCAAAAAGAACAGAGAATGAGGGTGGTATATCTTCTGAATGCGCTTTTTTTGTGTGTGAAGCCTGATCATCGTCTTGCTCTTGTCAGAGGCCTTAGAGGTGACAGGGAAGAATTTCCTGTTTGCAGATCCAGAAGGGGTTTAAACATCAGCTGTGCAGCTCTGTCATGATTGAAACAGTTCTAGTCTTGCCAGAAGACAGACCTGTTGGTGGTGAGTAAGCTTTACTGCTGAAAACTATGGGACTGGAGTTTTAGGGTGCTACAAGAGTCAGCTGGAACTTGGTCAGGTGACTTCAGGAACAAACATGTGGTATAAGGCACCAAAAGTGAGGAAATTATATTCCTTATGACTGTATCCACAACTAAATTGAGAGACAAACCTACCCACAGCATTGAATTTATCTTCTTTGAGAAGCTAACCTGTGATCCTTTCTAAGAGAAGTTGGAATGCCAGAATTGAACTCTTACTCCGTAGAACTTTCATGCAATTTTCAGCACACTTTCCAAGCCTTCTCTTTCTATTCTGTGTTCATTGTAACCCTAACTCTCCTATATACATATGTTATATAATGGTATAATTCTCCTGGACAAACTTTAATTTACGGTGCCCTTACTTTCTCTTTTTTATTGTAATAATCATTTTATAGATGTGTTACAAACAATGAGGGTCCTGTACATTACAAACAAGTGCACAGAGACCCAGATTGAATAGTCAGGTTGTAATTCCGTCTCCAGGCTGAGAGGATTGCTACCATACCCAAACCCTTAAGCTATATTCTTCAGTGTGGGACATTAGCAGGATCCCTCGATTGAATTACAGCATTGTATTCCATCTGGGACTCAGTCTTGTAGTGTACTTAACATTGTACTACATAGGGAGGCATGAGAGTAATGGAATTTTACTGTAATAAGATTTTTTTTTTTATTAAATGAAAAGTAGGCATGTAAGATACCCAATTATATAGCATTAGTGGAGTTAGAAATAAAGACCCTGTGAAAACATACCTGAAAAATAAGCATTTGTTTTATTTTCTAAATATTATAATGTACTGTTAATACATAATACACTGCTTAGAGTACTAAGGAACTCGCTAGGAAGTTTTAGATGGATTTTTATCACAAGAATTACAACTCATTGGTAACTGATTTTCAAAATTAAGTCCCCCCAATTTAGTAAAGTATTTTGACACATGCTTCAATTAATCTTTATCAAAACTAGGCTCATGTACATGTGTACATTTCAGAAACTTTACATCAGATATAAAGTATGATATTTTGTATCACACGCTTTAAAGATGTTTTCTGATTCTGGTAGAAGCAATTTTTTTCTTTTTCATTCTGCTTAAAAATCTGTATACCAGAGAGAGGATGGTGAAGTAGCACTGATAAGCAAGTAAAAGAAGTGCTAACGTCAGTTCAAAATCTGCTGCTTCTCTGCACTGACTTAGGTGATATCATATCATGTAATACGAAATAAATCAGAAAAGCTCAAATATTTATGGGAAGACAAGAAGACATAAAAAATGGGCAGACACAACAGAAATAACTTCCCATCATATATTTTTCTTTTTAATTAATATTTCATGATCAGTTAACCAGCAGTCTGTTATCTTGCTAATAAAGTAAAGGTATTATAACCAATAAAAAATATTTATTGCCACATTTTATGTTTTAATCAAGGGCAAACCCGTCAACATATTCTTTTTTAGCTCCTTGACATGGTGAATGATAAAGTGAAAAAATAACTTTTTATGCTAAAAAGAAAATGCTATGCATTGATCAGTTAATTAACATAGCATCCTTTGGAAAGTGCAATAAATCTGTGAAATGAGGAAGAAATAGAGATAATAATCTGAAAGTTATAATGTGCAACTCAAGGTGAGATTTCACTGTGCTTGTTTCAGCTTTGTTGTTGGCTTCAGAGGCCAGAATTTTCCCCTTAGTCCTTAAGGCAGAGACAGAGGGTGTTACGGGATCTCAGAAATCCCCAGGGAAGTGCTGGGACTTAAGGTTTCCAACAACACAAACTGGAGAAAGTGCAAGCGCAAGCAATATGGGTTTTATTGGTCAAAATAAAATCTTAATGAGCCCCTAATGTACAGTGGGACAAATTTCCAATTACTGATGGGTGATAATTGGGCAAATTAAAGTAAGCAGACCACTCCAATCAGTTCAGACCTGAATTTTGATCCTGTTCTACACTAAAATAAGTAATGTGTTTTAAGTGGCCTTTATTTCGTTTTCCTCTTAATTGTTACCATCTCCCTGGATACTAGTCAACTAACCAGATTCCAACATATTCTCAAAAAGAAAACAACAAAACCTCAATATTTTAACCTTTAGGCATGGACAAGACATATTTATTTTGCTACCTACTGCTATTCCTACTGCTGCTACTGCAGCTAGTGCTACTACACCTACTACTACTACTACTACTACTAGTGTTGGTGCTGTTAAATGTTACATGAATGATTATTTCTAAAGAACAATAAACCCACTTTGAATAATGTTTTGGCAAATGTCTTAAGAGAGACTTGGTCCCAGTTTCAAAGAAATACATTGGACAGGTTTCCTGATCTTCCAGGAAGGATTTAATTGAGAAGGAGCTCAGGGATCACTCGCAGTCTAGAGCTCTTCATGGGACTAGGAATACAAATACCATGAAAGACTAAAGGAAAAGACAAAAGTAAGGAATAGGTTAAAAATGAAAATGTGAAAGATATGATATGGCCAACCTTCTGCTTTCCTGAGGGAGACTAACAGAAGTAGTTTGAAAATGTTGTCATCCACAAATGTTAGTGCTTCCCTCTTCCAGCTGATGCCCTTGGTAGTCACCCAGTCACACAGTCAAGGGAATGATATGCACCTGCACCTCCAGGTTAATTGTAGACCATTGAAGGGAGGTCACGATGCAGAGGCTCACACATTCTCTTCTGTGGCCACAGATATATGGGTCAGCAACTCCTGGCAGAGGGATGGCATGAGTGGTGAAGAGCAGAGACGCTTATGATCTTGTAACTACCTCTGTCAGTTGTCTGTCAGAGTCCTTAGACAGAGTGGCAGTGAAGCCAACAGCACATTCAAGTAGAAGTATTTTATCCACTTCTAGCTTAGGTAAGATGGAGTTAATAATTTTTGCTGCTACAGACAGGTATATTCCCTTTTGTTTGCTACTACCTACTTAGAGTCTTTGTTCAAAATTTATTTTCTTTAAAAAAACCCTCATAATCTAGTTTGGTCCTATCTAAAATGGGCAGAAAATTGTGTACCTGATCCTATGTGATGCTCAGCAGCTCACAAGAATTCCTGCATGTTCCTGTTTCCCAGTGAATGATACAGTGGGAAAAGGACAAGATGTGTTCTACCACAAGTCTTTCTTACATATGTTTGCATTTACTATATGCAAGTTTAATTCCTTAAGATTTGTAATTAAATGCTAATCTGTCCTGTTGTTTCAGGGGCTTGTTCCTCGCCAACATTAAAGATTTAGTATCTTACAGATTAGTATCTGATTTAATAGATTTAAGAATTAAAATAATAATGATAGAGCTGAATGTTTAGTTAGGGTCAACCCAAAGCCAGACTAAACTGACTTGTATTGCTGAGGGAGTGAAAGAATTTTATTTTGACAGGAAGATTTCTTCCTTTTTCGGTCACACTTCATGTTATTCTTCCAGCTATAAGAAGCGTAGAAAGGGTTACTAAATTATTTGCAGATGTTTTAATAAATAGACTATAACAGCTGAATAGCATATAATGAACTACAGTTCCACATATGGATATACATCTATAGCATACACTGATCATATCTGAAATGTGCTTGTAACATCCATTAATTATTTATTAACTCTTTATAAACTCCTTGGAAGTGGAATGCTAATATCAGGTACAATCTTGTGGGAACCAGGGATAATTTTTCTCAGCAGACAAGTGGCATTTTCAGCCTAATTACGTGATAACTCTGTATCTTAGGGACAAGAATATAGAGAGAATCCATGCATTTTTGTACATTCTAGGATAACATTCCAGCTAACTGCATGCCTTAGTTACAGCTTCATTTAAAGATTTGGCACAGAGAGTGTAGCCATTTTGTACTTAGAAATGCTGCAGTAGAAGTCAAAACCTTATTTGAGTCCTAATATACAAATAAGACTTATTTTCCAACATGTTACAAAGTTTCCAGGACTTTGAATATTTAATACAAAACTCTCTATACTCTGAAAAAAAGCTGTCATTGACAAAGGTTTTTCTGTTTTTTATTATCTCTCTATCTGGGGATCTTCGAAATACTCTGCTCTGACATCTGAAGTACAGAGGTGTTAGCGGATATCACTCGTGACAAAGCAGGAAGTGGACCAGAAGAAAGATGAATATCATTAATAAGTTCTTAAAAATAAATTAAAATACTTTAAAAAAAAATAATCCATCAGCTTCTATCTTCCTCTCCTCAGTTTTAAAAACAGACCAGCTTTGAGTATACTCATTATTAATTTTACTAACTTTCCCTTTCCCACTGGAAAACATAACCCATAAGTTTTAAACACATCACACTTGAATAATGCAGTTCCTCTTTAAACAAAGATAAAATTTGCTACTGAATGTAAAGAAACAAAGACAGATCACTGAAATGCTTCTGAAAATCCTTCCTGAAAATTGCATGAGCAGTGCATGAAATTAGTCTCTTTTGTTTCAGATTATCAGCTCAGGAGCTGCTGTAATCAACACTGGTGATTGCAATTGGATCATACTGGGCTCTGCCTTAACACACTGCTGACCTCAGGAGCTACACCGCCATGATCAGGCCCATGGCTTATCTCAGCAGAAACAATTCACTTTTAAGTTGTGTCATTCACAATTAATTTTTAAATACTACCTACAGTGAAATTAATTCAAGCTGAAATTCATTTTGATGCAGAAAGAACGTGTGTGATATACACACTACTTGCTTTTGCATTCAAGCCTGGTACAAGTTATCTGTGCAGGAATTGACAGCATCCTTGTTATCATCTAAAGGACAGTCACCGAATCACAGAATGTTAGGAGTTGGAAGGGACCTCGAAAGATCATCTAGTCCAATCCCCCTGCCAGTCCTCAGTAGTCAATCAAAAACCCAAGGTTGAAAGGAGCTGACATAATGCCCATCAAAGACTTCTCATTAAAAGTTATTTCAGATTGTAAGTTGACTCTCCTTGACCAGAATGAATCTGTGGATGTTCATGCAGTGTACAAGGCATTGCTCACACAGTTGGTAGCCCCAGCAGCAACTTGTGCAACATTCTGTATGTCCAGAGGGTCAGATGAATTCTCCTTCACGGGATATTCTTCTCTCTCATATCCTCTGGGACCAAAGGGATTGGTCTTCAGTTATTTCTGTTTTATTGATTAATGAGGGTGATATTTAAGTGCCTCTGAGATATCATTGGTAAGGACGACTTCTACATTAGCTGACTGGCTCTTGGGTTATAAATACTCACTGCTACAACCTCTCCCACTATATATAGTTTTCTTCTTCCAATCTATTTTCATGATGTCATTCTCAGCTCTTACAAAAATAATCCTACATCCTTGAAGCCAGGATTTCTTGCCAATGGGGTTTTCTGTAGACTGTGCTACACAGCAGTGTACAATATTTTTTTATTTGGCACATCATACTTACTTCCATGTTTTAGTGCAGTTGATCTGTCAGCTTTTTCTGGTTATGCATTTTTAGTTTGCAATACAAAAAGCGTTATGTTGGTTTTATTTTTTTTTCTTCTCATTTTGCAGAATTGCTCTTCTTTCTATGATATTGAATCATTTCTTTAAAAAACAAACCAACTTTTTTTGTAAGGGGGGAAAAATAATTACAGAACCATACTAATCTTATGATGTAGTAGTACAAGATGGACTTAAAGAATCTCAACCCTCTAAACATCCATGTATTTCATTTGCTGGTTGCATTACAATGTTGTAGTTATAAAGCCATAGTTCACCCCTTGGAATATCATTTTCCAATCTCAAAATGAGAGAATTTGCTGAAATTAGGCAACTTTTGTGCCACCTAGTGGCCCCTCCTCTCTAAATAAGAAATGCATCTGGAACTCCCTTGTCCAAAATTCTGTATGCATCTAGTCTGTAAGCATGTAGAAAACCTTCAGTAGTAATAAACTGTGAACTATGGGCTCAGAAACCCCTACTCTAACTATGAAGAGTCTCCTTTCCTACCTTTTCTTGCAGTTTTTATTTAGCTGTTTACCCATTATCTCTCCAGGTATTTGTCCATTCCTGGCCTCTGCTATGCAGAAAGGATTTTCACAAAACCTAAACTTTTTATTACTGCAGTTAATTTCCAGGGTGAGATCTTGTCATTTCTAGGCACTTTTTACCTAAGCATTTTGATGTTCTCAACAAGCGAGTCCTCAGTTCACCCTCATTCTGTTGCAGAAAATTGAAAAAATTGCTGCTATTCTGTCACTCAAGAGATGTAAATCAGTATATAGTGGGAAAGGTAATGAACCTTTCCAAGTAATTGTACTGTTAGCTGTACTAGCCACATTTTTTTTGACCCTTGCTGTCTGAAGTCATTCACCTCCATCTATATTCAGGTACCAAAACGTCTGTAGTTAACAAGTTCCCAGAGGCTGCAAAGATGGACAGACCCTGTTGGTTTCAGGAGCAATTTGAGATGCTGAAAATGCTACCCCATCCCACATCTGATCTGAGGATAGCTGTTGTGATGGTCCTAAAAATGTGTTGTGTCTCTGTGGTCCCTCTGATGCACTTCACAGACCAAATCTCAGTATTCAGCCTAGCCACGCTGGCTCCTATTTGGGCACACTCTTTAGGTAAGGGATATTAAATGTAAGCCTAAGGCTAAGTGTAGAGTGTTCTCAGAAGCAGTAATATATAATGAACAGGAGCTGCCAAGCAGTGAGAAAATCTGTCTTGAGCTGTTTATGAAAGGTTGTGCACTTCAGTTACATCATCTCATAATGACACTGAGTTTCACAGACCCGCTGAGGACGAATATATATGAGACATCTACTGCTGGACACAGGCAATCTGACACATGCCTGTTTACATCACTATCCAGATTTTCTCCTGCAGCCTGTATCACAGTGCCGTCTGGACACAACTCAGAAATTAAAGTCAGGAAGAACCAGGTCATGGGGTCTTTTTGAAACTGTCCTTCTGCCAGTCACCTGACAGAGTCTGATGGTTACTCTCTCCAGAGTGGGATGATGGCAACATTTACTTGAACTAGGAGATCTAACCCTATCTTCCTCAAGTCTCCACTGTACTCAGGGCTACTCTATTTGAAAAGGAACTTCATTACGATGATATTAATTTATAAAGACCACTGATTTGAGAAACAGCCCAAATAATAAGTCCTCTCAGAATAATTACAAAACTATGAGGCTAGCAGTGGTGATATTTGCTCTGCTAATTGTACTTAATTTACTGTGAAATTTTTCAGTGGCTCCTATAGCTTTGCACGCACTGAGTTGTGGTGCTGCTGTGTATACCAGGGGGAGAAGATTATTGGTTAGGTAGCCCAGTGAGAACCAGTACTGAAATGATCCTACATGGCAGGCTTTCCAGTGCCTTTTAGACACAGCCAGCAGTGTGGGCAGCTGTGCTGTGCCAGGCTGGCACATGAAGTGGGCTCCTTGCCTGGAGCTTTTGGGAATACAGCTGCGACTTGTAAGGTGCAATGGGGAAGCCAGTAAGCACCAAACTGCTGCTGAGTGCAAGTGTGAAGACTTTGTTCTGTTTCTTTCTTTGCGTAAGGCTTTAAACCGGCCTTTCTGGTCATGGTAATTTACAGATGTGTTTGTCAGGGTCAGAACTGGATGTCCGTTTGCAATGGATACTGACAGGTAGCAATGTCAGGACAGTCACTTATCTGTAGGCCACCACTGAGTCCATGAATACATCCTATACTTGCAACTGGGTTGTGTGTTTACAAGTTGCATGAGCAGTTCTCTCAGGGGAGCTCATGGGACTTCTTCAATAGGGAAGAGTTCATCATGAGGGAAATAAAAGGAAAAGGAAAAGGGAAAGGGGAAAAGAAAAATGAAAGGGGAAGGGAAAGGGAAGGGGAAGGGGAAGAGGAAGGGGAAGGGGAAGGAGGAGGCGAGGCGAGGCAAGGCAAGGCAAGGCAAGGCAGTTACAAAATAAAAATGGCCAATTCACCGAAACACAACTTCAGCTGCTACTGGCTGATTTTCAGGCTGCTTCCCAAAGAATAAGTTCATGGAAACATTATCTATCTCTTTGTGTGCATGTCTGTATATCTCTCCCTCCTTGGTAATTTTTGAGTCTATTGACCAATATCAGCAGAATTTCACGGAACAGTGGAGATCTCTAAAAGATTAAGCACCTTTTACGAGGACAGGCTGGAGGAGAAAGATCCTACTGATATTCCAGTCCAGGAAAATACTTAAATCAGAGCTCACACCTTCTCAGACGGCAAAGCTAAAAGATACAAATCTATAAAAAGTCAATTGTAGTGCTTGTGACTTTATTAGAAGTTTTTAATTTGGGAACTATCCTTTAGTCCTCTAAAAGGAGGGCTGGACCATGGTGAGTGTGGCCAAACTTAGCTCCCTGAAATCATCATCATTATTTTGATTTAGATCAGCAGAGCTGTCAGTAGCTGAACAGTGTTTACCTGCCCCCTTGTTCTCCAGGTGGAACAATAGATGCAAGATATCCAAGAGGTCAACAATCCTAGAAGCTTTTAATGTATGGACTCATGACCATCAAGCTCATCTGACACCTGAGTGTGGACTACACAAAATTCAGTGTTGTGACATCTGCCAATTTGAAGGCAGTTGTTAAAGAAGCTCCTCTCAAATCGCAAGGCAGATGACAGCAGTTATTGCACTGGTTAAACCCTCTTGTCTTTGTCTCTTCTGTCTGTTACCTGTTTTGCATTCATGAGGCTGACAAGACCCATGATAAGATCACCTGCCTGTTTTTCTTCCTCTTTCTCCCCCTACTAGATAGAGATCAGTGCAGGCAAGGGGAAGAAGGAGGATTGATTTAGATGGACCTAAAAAAGGTGTTGCCATCTGAAACCAGGTGTTCCTAATGCCTGCCGTAAGATTTATTACAGTCTGCATCAGGCAGCCCATGCTGAGCATTCCTGAGTAATTGGAATTCAGTATCCTACCATCTGATGGGCACTGACCTCTCCTTGTAAGCTCTCTTAAGTATCTGAGCCTCTTTATTCCAGCTTCCATCCCCCAACATACTTCTTCTGTCATATCCCAGCAGATACTTTATGACATGCTGCCATGCTAGGAAGACGGCATGAACAGTATTACACTGCACCCAGCCTGGGGCTACTGTGACAAATGGTCAGCTATCTGAAGTTTAAGTTAAATAATGTGGTCTTATTGAGATTATGTGGGCTACAGATCAAAAGCATAACCGAAAGATAAAAAGTTCTATCAGCTTTGTCTGTGTGCAATGAGAGTCTTTCCACTAAGTCCTTCTGCAAGGCCATCACAGAAAAAGTGGCTCAAAGGGGCTGGACAGAAGAAAATACTTCTCTTGAGCAGTTCTGACCTCAAATTGATTCAGGGAAGTTTTATTCACTTCTATATAAAATGAACCAAATGGTATGCAGGTACTGACTATCCTTTTGACTAGATTGTGAGTCCAACATTTATTACTCACTATGTTTTTTATCAGAAAACATACTTCTCTTTTGGATCTTCTTTGGTACTTTTGTGCACTTGCTGATTTTACTAAGCTGCTGGTTCTAATGAAACTAAGGCCTCCTGTGTCTTAAAAATACCAATTATTGTCTTGTAACAAAAATAGCATAACTCAGTTTAACTGGTCTTCTTGTAGAGTCCTACTGATCACTGTCTTTCATTGATTATCTTTTCAAGAATTTCTGAGGTCTAGAACCATTCCAGTAGATACCAGTCATCCCTCTCATTCCAGAAATCAAGGCAAGAGAGAGTGGATAGAACTGCACCAAATTCAGCTCATCACTTTTCCAAACCATATAGAAAATCCAGCATTAGTCACAAGGAAACGAGGAATCTTTCTACACCTGCGTCTTCCTGACAGACTTAAAGACTAACAGAATTTGCTCAGAGATGTGAAGCAGTTAGCTTTGGTGCTGCTATACTTTGGTTTTTATAACTCTGTTTCTCATAATAGTAATTTATTTGGGCTAAACAAGTGTATTGCTAAAAAGTCAAAATTTAAAAGGTCGCTATGTGATGTAATACGGAAAAGCACTAGAGTTTTTGTTCTATAGCAAATGGCTTTCATTTAACTAGTGAGTGAATATTCGAGAAAATCAGTTTTTGCACAACAGTTCGTGCAGTCTTTTTTTTTTTTTTCCCCTGTGTTTTTTAACTGTTGGAGAAAGGTTGCACTACTCTTTTGTACTGTAGTAGTTCAGTATCCATTAAATGCCCAAGCTTCTGTAAAATGTTCCTGACTATCACAGGTATTTTTAAAATTTTCACAGCTTGTCTTCACTGGCCTTGGTTGGGGTGGTCATATTCCAGGCTGTGCCTATCAGAGACTATCCACATAAGAACTCTTGTATACAGAAGTCAAAGAACCCCAGAATTTGTGAGCTATTTCTGGTTTTCTTCCCACCATGCCTCTTCTTAAAATAGAAAGTCACAGAAGAGTAAGTGCAATGACAAAAACTGCATGATTGAATTCCATAGTTAAAGACTTTATTAGCAGCTGCTAGTGAATCTTAGCTTGTACATTCAATAATTTTTCAGTTGTTTAATTGCATGTTATTTTTCTAATGCTAATGTAGCCTGATGGCTGATATTTTATTGCTACAACTTTATAAAAATGTTTGTAGAATCTCCCTATGCTCTGTGCTACGCTGTGCATGCCCATGAAAATGACTTCCACAATAGTCCTAAGAAACAGAACATGTAAAAAAATGGAGGCATAAAAAGGATGAAAAAATACTGGCTTAAATAAATACTTAGAATTAATTATCAAATTTAGTTCTGCCAGTAAAGAGAAATCTATCTGTGATACTGCAGAATCCCGGAAAAACCTCTGGGGTAATGATCAAAACCAAGGACTGATTATGGTTTTTTTTGTGAGATTTTTTGCAAAAGGTGATATACAGGAGGCATGATGCAATTCTGAATGGGGGGAGAAAAATGCACCTTTCCCTCTTTCTAAAGCCATGTGAGTTTCTAACATGTCTTCAGTAACAAATACTCTGCTTTCGTGTATCAGTATCCAGACTAAGAAAATATTTTATCCTCCGTGATCAGGATAAGACGGGAATTCAATGTAGTACTGCTCTGAGAGATCACCTGAAAACTACTTTTGTAAAGATCAGTCAGCACTTGTGAATAGACAAAATTGATATAACTCAGTAGGAAAAGTAAAGACATATCTGAGGGCACTCACCTGTGATACTTCCTGACTTCTAAGATTTTAACTTTACCATCACGGTAAATTAACATCTGCAGAGCCAAATAATCTGTAGAACCCTACAAAAGTTTACCGCAGACTAAAAAGGAAGCATAACACTCTAGAAGCTGCTGGAACTGAAATCTGGGCTTAGCATAGCAGCAGTTCATGGTATCATTAATCACCTTTTAAAGGCATGATCATGCATGTTTGACATATTTATGCCATAGGTTTCTACTGATCTTTCTCTGTCCAAGCCAGGAACATACCTGGGCTACGTACTAGAAATCACATTTTGCTGAGTGGTACACGTGTAGTCTACCTACACTAGTAAAAGAGCAGTTTTGCTGCGAAGTTTTACACAGCACACCCGGTCTGTTGTATAACTACATTTACATTAACGCTTCTACCCATCCAGCTATGTCACTTTCACACTTTCACAAAGCTTCTAAGCATAGACCAGTTTTGAATTCATCAAAAATATTTGACCATCTTTGGTAAGAATGAAACCCAAAAGCAGTTAGCTCTGAAGGCTAACAGATGCTTAAAGCCCCATCTTGATGTCAAGATAGAGCCTGACATGCTGATTTACCTGTTACAACTGATTAACATCATGATTTTCAGGAAAATATGAGAAGGCTAAACTTAATTAGCCAAAAAGAATTCTGCTAAGGCTGATCTTTTGTTCATGGCAAACATCCTGCTGATCTTATTTAAAATCAACAGTAAGATCAAACAACAACTGTGCAAATCCCTAAGTTCCCTGCATACAGCTGTCAAATAATAACAAACCAAAGGCATCCCTAGATACAGTCTGTGCAGACATTTAAATTTTTATTCAAGTGGAGCTGGTTTCAGGAGACTATTAGTAGTGTCTATGATATCCATTATCAGAGTTTCAAAATGGATTTTCCTGGTTAAATGTATTTTCCTTGTCAAATGTATCATGCAGAAAACATGCTCTAGCTTTGTATCACAGGCAAAGATTAATGTGTGATCACTAAATCCTGTACAGTGCCCATGTGATGCACAGTTTTCTCCAGTCAATGATAACTCTGTTTTGGAAGTTGGTATGCAAGTGTGAGAACCAAAATAGGGCATCGAAATCCCCCACTTGGGTACTAAGATTAGAAAGCAATACAGAGTTACCCATTTTATCTGCTGACCCAGACAACAACAGAGTGTGGATATTTTGGTCACTTTGTTAGAAACATAACTGTCATGAAAGAGAGTGTATTGTATATATATTAATATGGTGAGAGTTTGCTGGGTCATTATTGCCTAGAATGTGTTCTTAACGTCCTCTGATTTTCTACACAATTTAAAATCGCAGCAACACTGCTGCTGTTTCTAGCTATAACCTCCATTAGTTCTTTGTCTCTTTTTCCTCACATTAAAACACCATTAATTGAGGAAATCCAAAAAAACAAGGCAAAGAAGTAAGTATGGCAGAAGGCTAAAAGCAGGATTACAACACTGACTTTCAGGAGAGCAGACTTCGGCCTCTTCAGGGATCTGCTTGGAAAAATCACATAGGAAATGGTCCTGGAGAGAAGCTGGGTCCAGGAGAGCTGGTTGATTTTCAGGGATCACCTTTTCCATAGTCAAGAATGACCCATCCCAATGAACAGGAAATCAAGGAAAGGTGGCATGAGCAAATCTGGTATAGAGACACCAGGGTGATTCAGGAATTAGAACATCTGCCGTATGAGGAGGGGCTGACAGAACTGGGAATGTTTAACCTCAAGAAAAACAGATGCAAGGGAATCTTATCCAGGTAGCTTGGTGTAGATGACCTGCAGTGGCTCCTCAATGATTCTTTGATTCTGTGAAGAATTTCAATAGAAATACTTCTGTTGTCAAGTAGTAGCAGTGAAAGAAGATTAAAACACAGTAGGGAACGGCTAAAGAACTATTTAAAGTAACACTTTAAATAAAGAAAATTCAAAAACTGTCCTTACTGTGTTCCACATTTAACATTAAGTTTAACCACAACTGATTTTTGCAAGATGAAAATCCTGTTTGTTTTTTTTTTTAATATTAAATACTTTGTTCACTGAGAACCATGCAGTTATTTACATTAGCACTGATAAAATAGGAACCTCTTAACTTACATTTAAGCTAGGAAAGGGTTAGTGTTAAGGCACTGTGGTAATCATGAGGTCATTTATCACTTTTGTTGGTGATTACTTGGGAAAGAAACACGTATTTCCTGGTTCCAGCACTAGGATTCCTCTCCAGGAGAAATCTGCAGTGAACATTTCGCTACTCTCATGTACAAGGATTTTGATTTCTGGCAGAGAAGCAGACTCTTGTTCCATGGTCTTTGTTAAAGTTTAAAAGAAGTGTTGACTTTTTCCTGTATTTCTTGCTGAGGATGGAAGAAACAAACTTCTCTCAGAGCTGACCTTTAGGAGATGTTGTGTTGCCTCAAGCCCTGTCATTAAACATAGCAGCGAGCACTAATGTTTATGATAGAATGTTAAAAAAGGATCTAGACAATAGGGACTCATCTTTACTTTTCTGCTGCACCCTGCTGTCCTAAATATATATATATTATTCAGGGTCACTTAATATTTTGCATGTATGCATGTATTTTATGCACATAGAAGAATCATATGAAGAATTTGTAAACATTTATGGATGTTCTATAAATCAAAAGCATCTCATCAGGGCAGGTATCAAGAAGAACATCGGCCTGTGGTTTCACTCCTGTTTTTCTGGTCTGTTTACATCAGTAAAACTTCAAACCCCAGCTTCCCTTTTGCCCTCTATGAATTGCAATCAACAGCATGGGGTAAAAAAGGATAGAAAAAAATTCTTTCTTCTGCCAAATATCTGCTGCATTCATAAGATTACATCTTCTTTTTTTTTCTTTTTTTCTTTTTTTTTCTTTTTTCTTTTTTTTTTTTTTTTTGGTGCATTTAAGGCCTGAAAGCACTGACCTTGTTGCTAAGCAACTGAGATGCTTAGGCCTCAGCCCTGGTGGTTGAGATGAAAAAAGGTCAATTAATGTGGCAGGCCTGTCCTTATCAATATGCTACTGTGGCACCAACTTTTATTTCTTTACAGTAATATATCATAATAAGTTTTGTAGGTCTTTATACTGTGGTTCTCCTTTTGAATAAAAGCATAACTAAGACTTGAGGGTATGTCTGATATAACAGAAAATGTAACCATAAAAAAAAGAAACCCAGAATAGAAATCATCTGACTGCTGACTATCCTGCTGTGCTGCCTGAGGCAGTTACACATTTCCATTGAGTTATTTTATGATCAGGCCAGTATGTTATTGAAATATTATCTCTTTAGCCTTTCTCATTCTGATAAGAAATGACAGGCTCTCAGAACAGTAATACACATGGAGAACAAAATATGGAGCTGCGGAGAAAATTCAGTTGGGGTAAGGAACAGCAGCTCGAGCATATTCCTATTAAAACTTTCTCACCACTCTTGTGTTGAATTTTAAATAACTGTCCTTTTTTTTTTTTTTAATTCCAAAGTGATCAGAAACCTTTACTATTAATACTAGTGGTACTTCTACTACTACTTCTACTACTACTGCCACAAAATTTGTCATATAATTTAGCAGTATGAACTACTTCCTATATGGAGTATCTCCCTCATTTGGAAACACTTATTTTAAACTACAGTCAATAGCTCATCACTGGATTCTTAAAGCATTTAGAGATATAAACTAAAAACCATTGACTGTTCCTACTGTCCTCATCTGCCTGTTGTCTGGGCTTTTGACTGTGCAGATCTCCCCCTCAGAAAATTATCAAAGGTAAACAGATGCACAAGCTTCTATTGAGGAGGTTGCCAGCAGTGGCTCTGGTCATTTTGGGATCAATGGGTGATTAAATCAGCCACCTGTCTCTCTTCCAGGGTGCACCATGGCTGGGCTGATGTCAGCAGGGGCCTTCTCCTTTCCCACATGCTCAGACTGGGATTGAAGAAACTGGCTACCCCTGAAACTGCTGATTTCTAGTTTGACAACATCCTCTGCACAACAGAAGGACTGCCAACAGGGTACAGCGTGTGGGGCCATGCTGCCATTCATTAGCTGGCACCGATATGATCAGTGCTCAGGTGAGCTGCCATAAAGAGAAACCAGTTTTTACATGGTGAGTTGAAAACACAGGATGTTTTGCTGCATTACTGATAGTTCTTCTTTTCCAAGTTCTTTTAGGGTCACAAGAATGCTTAGTCTTCCTTGATTTTGACAGTTTTGTCTACTCAAACACTGCAGTATCAAGAGTGATGCTCAGTGCATATGTTGATGGACTGGGAGTGCCATTTCTTGCCTACTTTTTGTCCTTCCTTCAAGCTTATTTTGTTGTTTGTGGCAGGACAAAAAGGTCTGAGCAAGGTCCAAGTGCTTAGTTATGTATTCATTCCAGCAGTAAGCAAGGATTGCATCTAGTTAATGTTGGTGGTTTCCAGGAGTGATCCTTATGGGTGAGACAGCAGGGGAGAGGCTAGGTGAGTTCTAACACCTGCTAGCATCCCATCAAACTGTTCTGTCCTGCAGAAAATAGGAGTTAAAAGCCAAAAAAGACACCTTGTTCCTAATCCTATATCTATTCCACAGAGACAGCCTCTAGAAGACCATTTTGTTGCTGTCAGATGAAAGCAATTCAAACTGCAGCCTTTTATATCTTATTTGCAGTCACTTCATGATTTCAGGTACATAAATGCTGCCTTGTTAATCACTGTTTATAGATAAAAATAAAACTAAAGGTCTCACTGTCTGTTTTGACAGCATGACTATCTCTTCTCTTCCCCATACCTCCTACCCAAGTTAAATAATTTCCTTTCACAAAATTCCACCTGACTTTCTATTAATGCGAGCCTAGATTCAAGGCCTACAATTGACACCCTGTTTCAGGGAGAGGGATTTCATATTCTGTCTGTTCTTTCACTCCATGTACGTAATGGCATAAACTGACCTCCAACTAATTTGGAGTGAGGACTCTCAGCTGCTCAGCCCGGTTCCCCTGCAGTTACGATGCTCATGTGTGTTTTACTTCCCTGTTTTATAGCATTAATGCAGAAGCAGATGCTGCCTTCCTCCCTGCAAATGCTATACAGTGAATCATCTTAGCCTCTCTGTAAAATTTTAACTTAATGGAGTCCTGGCATTTGTGATGAGCTGAGGAACTTAATTTTATAGAACAACCTATTGAGCAAGCTGTTCTTGGACATTCCCATCTCAACTAAATGTTAAAAGTATTAAAATTCACATTAGCACAAGAGGAAATTTTGCATGGGTAATCCTTTAATACAGTGTTTTATAGCTCTATTAGCTGCACAGCAGCTGGTGACATGATGAATTTAATCCATTAAAAAATTCAGTAAGAGGTTTAAAAGTCAGCTTTTTAAAACATAATCTTGCTGCAAGGAAAGAGAACTTCTCCTCAGGGCCAGAGACATGGTGAGTTCACAGTGTGGCAGGTATACGAAATACACCTGCATGTCAAGCTTTCACATGCTTATGGTTTCACACCTAGCAGAGAGCTTATGGTGATGGGAAAGAACTCAGGAGCACGAGAGAATTCTTAAGGAGATTGTTTAAGTAATGCATCTGTCCAGCTCTCTCTCAACTCTCTTGATGTTTTCCTGTTAAAAGATTTAACATGGTAGAGTAGAAAGGTCGCCTTTCTGCTTCTTCTGTAGGTATTCCATACAAAGACCATGGCACAGGAAATATTTGCTTATCTCTTGAAGATTTACTGTGTGCCAAAGCCTGGCAGAAATAGAAAATTCCTATGTTTGCTGCATGAAAAAAATCACAGATTTCTGAAAAGCCCTTTCTTTTTCTTGTTTTTGATACAAAGATAGAAGTTAACACGCTTGTGTGTCATGTCTTATAAATGAGTACACAGTCTTGCCAAGTCATTATTTTACCATGATATTTAATCGCCTTCTTGAGCAAGCTCCTATAGCCACATAGATTTAGTAAAAATCTGAGCTTCCATTCAACAGCTTTTCTTAAATGTTTCTTTGTAGGTGCAAAGAACCCTCTGAAAACATGACTTTGTTCCTACAGGCTTGTAACCTACAAAGTTAAAAAAAATACTGAAAAATTAATTTTTATTATTATTTTAAGCTGCATGACTTATAGGACATTTAAATTGTTTTAGCAGCCCTCTGCCAACAGTGTTGGCAGTGTTATTATCATATATTTTTACACCTTGCCAGTTATCTGGATTCAGCCCTTTCTGAAATTAGACTGCTTAAAACTAATTTACCTTGACTATGCAGTTGTTTCAATCATGGTTTACCCATATGTATATTTCACCAATAGCTACATTCTCCTGGATGACTTAATTTGCCAGGCACAAATACATTCTAGCTTCCCTTCCCAAACATTCACCTTTGCTATGTTTCCCTGGGGAAACCCTAAATGTACTTTAAATGAGGGTAAACACATTTCTTTATGTAAACCCATTGGTAAATTTTACTTATTGTACATCTGATTATGATCTATGATGTGCTGTTGCAGATCATAAAACAATAAAGTAAATAACTGATTTGGTCTTCAGCCAATCCAACTCCGCCAAGCAAGATCCTATAGAACTCCACTAACACTGCCATTGAAATTCTTTATCAAGTTTAAGAAAAAGTCCAATGGCATAAATTGCTTTTCTTCTTTGTATCCTGCTCCCTTTTCCCTGCACCTTTGGAAATGGTTGAGGCGAAAAAGAGACAGAACTGTACAAAGACAATATGCTCAGATCAATTGAAAGCAAAACTGAGGGAAACATTTTTGTTCATTGTATTTGATATTATGTGCCATAATTATATTTGATTTACCTCTAATTGACTTCTTGTTTCTTACATTTCATATGGGTGCATATAAAGGTAAACTTCATTACAAAATGAATTTGATAGAAAGAAACTCCTGAAGAATTTGCATTGACTGAAAAAAAACCCAACAGGATAAGGTTTGAGCTAAAAAAGGCATATTTGCATACTCAAGTGCCAGAGATAAAATGTAACTGCCATGTGTACGTATGCACTACTAAATGTTAAGGAGATTCATCCAAAGAAAACAATTATAGTATTCAACTTCCTTTTACCTTGTTTCTGGGGAATCTTTCACCATGTACTTTCTGGTCACTTGGAGACTGTATTTTGCTAAATGAAGCTCATGTAGATACTCTATTCTGCAACTGCTGCACACATGCACTGTGCTAGGACAGGTACTGTGACTGTGTCCATCTCACATTTTGTGAAAACCTTTCTACAAGAACGTATGTCTAACCTTGCACCGTTGTACCCTTACTTCCTGCTTCATGAGGTCTAAATTGGGTGGAGGATGGGGTGTGCATGTGAGGATTCTGTGTCTATTAGACTTCATCCTGGCTCCACACTTGTTTTGTATATATTTTTATGGCTATGCCTGACATTGTTCCATTGCTATTGGCTGTCTTTACTTACTTTGTCACATCTTTTGAAAAGCTACCTTCAGTGTAGTGGGTTAGGTGGGTCAACATGGAGTAGTGTCTCTTGTATTAAACTGACTGTTATCTTGATGGGTACATCTAACCTCCAGAGTGTACTCTTAGGGTGTTATATTTAATAATCACAAACCGCCTACTTGGCTGTCCTTAACAAAAACCCGAGATTTAGCAAAGGACAAAGGTAATCTAAAAAAAGAGAGATCAAAATAGCAAGCAAAAACCTGTTTAGAAGCACACACGCTCCTCAAGATCTCTGCCATGCTTTTCCTTAAAACCTATTTCCAGATAAACTGGTGTGAAGGTTACAATACTACCTGAGACATCTTTTGTCCCCTCAAGTGCTCTGGTTGTTTAGAAGGTATCAATTTGCATAGCTTTTTTGGTTCGTTGATTACAGTAGTGTGCAAAGCAATTAACTCCAAAAGCCCAGAATGAGCTTCTTTGAGATGAATGTAATTACCACAGAAGTCAAAATCTAAATTCCAACTATATTAAATCACCACATACAGAGCAATTAGTTAAAGGAGAAATAACTTATTTTCCCTTTTAGAGTCATCAAACTTGTTATTCCAAACCATTAGCAATACATTATATTTAAAATTGGATTTGTCAGAGTTGCATTTACTGGCAAACTTGATTCCTTTTTCCTTGTTACAGTGTGTATCACAGATGGCTGATTTATAGATATTCAAATAATTGACTGTATTTCACACTTTCAGTAACAATGATTTTTAAAATAACATTTTGATGCAGGAGAGCAAAGAGTGAAGAATGATTTAGAGCAGCCAGAATAATACATTCACATATTGCTTTGCATATGTATATACATACACAGACACATAAATGCATACATATATACATAAATGCTTTGCATTTAAGAACTGTGAAACCTTGATAAAACATTGATTAATAAATGTCCACATTACCTTTCTGAAGTAGGTGCTGTTATTACACTTGACATACATAAATAGCAGGGAAGATCTTATCAAATGTATATGGGAGATTCTTCAGACACACAGTTTAAAGTGTTTGCTGTATAGTACAGCATGAGAGTATGTGCTTATAGGCAATTTCTGAAAGTATGCATTCTACTTATAATAACAAAATATTACAACCTTTATCTTATTACTGGAAACTGTCTGATATGGAGAAGAACATTTTAAAGAGTTCTTACATGTGTTCTTTGCTAATGTCATTTAACTTTTAAGTTTAGGTTGTACTTCTTTCACATTTTTCATTTGCCCCCTGTTCTAATTCAGTGTGACAGTTTGCCTGTTTGGCAACTCCATTTTGTGGAAGTAAACAGTAGAGAATAGCGTGATATAGATTTACTCTACAATATCTCGTTTGCCATTTAGTCAGTTATTGGTAAATCTTTCTCACTTTAAGAACACAAATTATCCCTTTAAATTTTATTTAAAAGCAAAGTAATGGATTTGATTTGTCAAAAGTCATTGACAGAATAATCTCTGTGCCCTGCATTAAAAGGAGAACTCTGAAAGGTGAGACAAATATGACTATTCACACTGCTTTGTGCTAACAACTTCTAAATTGGACCAGAGAGAAAAAAATACTAAATATGTAAGAAAAATCCCAAACTGTCTAGAAAAACCAATTTCATTAGTATGTGTTCCAAAGTAGTCCAGTCTTATACAGGAAGACAGCTCAGCAGTGGGATGTCTTCAGCATGTATGA
Organism: Patagioenas fasciata; assembly: GCF_037038585.1. Classification (NCBI taxonomy): domain Eukaryota; kingdom Metazoa; phylum Chordata; class Aves; order Columbiformes; family Columbidae; genus Patagioenas; species Patagioenas fasciata. The sequence goes on from NC_092521.1 coordinate 92,643,125, forward strand.
TTATTTATGCTAATGATTGCAGAAATAAAACCTGTTTTTTAAAAAGCCTCACAATCAACCAAAATAGATTTATTGTTATAAAACCTAATTAGATTAAATTAGACTAGAGCAACTTGGTATTTTCAATGTTTACATTTATTGAAGTATCTTTTTTTCATTTATGATGTCATTTTGACATCAAATTAATATAAGTTACCTTTACAAAGGTAAAGTAGTACAAAAAGCCACGTATGAAAGGAGAAACAAAGCTTTAATGTTATTTAAATTACTATATTTCTGCCTCAGTTTCATCACCTCAGGTAAGTAGCTAAGCATGTGTAGCCATCATATGCAATTTCAACAGTACTTCTATGAGCATTTGCCCATCATTTCAGCTGTTATTGATCTCCCCTCTGCAAATGCCCAAACATGTGAGTCACAGGGTCAGGAACAGCATTTTCTTTTTTGTTGTTGTTTTTTCCTTCCACCCTTCAGGACCACTTCGCTGTTGACAGTTATTCCTTGTAAGTTAACCCTTAAGGTTGTTTTCCCTAGAACCAACATTCAAGACCACTGAGGAGCTATCAGGGGCACAGTCAGAGGCTCCCTGCCTTTATGAAGGACAAACTGACAAGAATAAGTTTCTATAATCTCTGCTTCCTGCTGTTTCACTTCCAGATGAGAGGGGAGACAGCAATCAATGATTTGCATAGCCTTCTTGTCAATGCCCCATCACAAATAACTCTACTTATTTAAAGTACTGCAGTCAAATAGCCTAAGCTTGCTGTCTGTAAAATTAGGATGATAATATTTAGCAACAATACAATTTTATAATGATAAACAGTACTTCAAATGTTTTTAAAAGACATAAAAAGGCTATAAAAGTATTCATTGCTCTTACTAAACAAAAATTCTGAGGTGAGCAACTTCCATATCCATTATGTCAAAAACATTTAGCAACAACTTATCTAGAGTAGCTGGAAGAGTATCATTTGTAAAGAAGGCACGGAAATAGTTTTCTATGGCTAGCTAATGAAGCATTTATGAAACCGTTTGTCAAAAACCACAAATCATCAGTGACAAAAAGGACCTTTTAAGTTGTCAAGAAAGGCCACAAAAGTATTGCATGAAAATAAGAAACACCCTGAAAATGACTCAGAAAAGAGGATGTGGAATCTCCCACCTGTAAAGGGGCAAACAAAGCAAGCAGTGAAAAAAATTAGAGCTGACATGTGTGTCGTATGTCAAGAAGACAGAGTGGATAACAAGAACTGACATGTAGGAAGATGCCTTTGTCAAATTGCCAGAAGTTCCAGAGCTGGGGACACCTTGCTGAAGGCAGATGAGGTTGGGAAAGATGAATGTGTGATGCCACCTTCCAAAGGTCGAGACTATGCAATGGCATCGATGAAACACTGCCACAGCTACAGCACCATCTAGGTAGAGAAAGAAAACTTTCATTCCTTTCTGCAACACAAGTATTGAAGGGAAATCTAATAATTAGCCTATTACAGGATAGTCAGTCATTTAACTACTGAAAATCAGAGGAGACAAATTCTAATCTCATTTCACTTGAGAAATCCAGTTGCCTTTATTGGTAGAATTTGTGCCACTGATGGGAAATCTCTCATTCTGACTTCAAGAGCAGTTGTTCTCTTGCGGCCTGATTCATTAAGTTAATGGGACACTTTCTCTTGAGTCCTCTGAGAATAAGATCTGTGCACTGATAAATCTCAGTAGTTTCAGAAGTTCATCTAATCAAAGGTGATCTGAATGTCTTCCATCCAATTACTTCACCAAAGACAATCAGTTTCTTAATACTTCCAGATAATGCTTTTTCAGCTGGGCCCATCAAGCCAGGAAAAACAGTTCCTTGCATTTTGGTACATCTATATCCCTGCCTGTAACTTCTGCCAACCCAGAAAGAAAAAGGGCAGGCTGGGGGTAAAGAGAAGTGTAGATCAGCATATTTTATGCCAGCACAAAGAAGTGAGTTTAGAGTTTAGGAAAGATTCAGGGTTTGATATCCTTTTGCCTAAATCTCTGCAACCATTCCTGGATTTTGAACTCCGAAGCGCGAAATCAACTTCTGTGAAAATTCAGTGTTTCCTCCTTTTCCATGATATCTTCCTTCCAGACATTGGTCTGGTATTTGCTTGCCACTCTTTCCTCACAATTTTTACCTTTCTACTCTACCTGCTTCTCCTAAACAACTAATATGTGTGGCAATTTGTTAATTCATTTCCATTATTAGGGATTCTGTCTCTTCTCTACACTTATACTACCCATGACTGCCAGATTTAGACAGGCACACTTATCTGAGGCACCCTCTCTTGACTGGAAAAAGGTCAAAACGATCTTTGCTTGTGATACACACTAAATCTTTGTCCTTACATTCCAAACTATGATCAAGACACTACATTTTGCTATGTGCTTTATGATGTTTAATGTACCCATGTGATATTCAGGAAAGGTCTTGCAATAAAAGCAGTGATCCCCATTTTACCAATGGAATTTTAATCAGGAAAACCCACCCGCTTTATACTTTCCTAGCACTGGTGATTAGATTATATTGTGTACACGGTAGTGTAGGGAAAAGTAGGCTAGTTGATATTGATATATAAGCGGTCACACTGTTTGTAGAAACTCAATGCAGACTTCATGGTTCTTCGTCATGCTGTCTTGGATTGCTTGTCTTTGTCTGGAGCACTGTGCAGCTCTGTTTTTGTTGAGAAGCACTGGAAACTAGTTATTACACAAAAACAATGGGAGGGCGCCCTGCTTGAAAAATTTGGCTGTTCTGATTGCAAAGTGTTGGTGGGGGCAAATAATGTCAAGAAGGTAATATAAAAACCCGCCATAGAGTGTTGGTCTCCTTCCGCACTGACTAGATTAGCAGTTGCTAATCTTTCACATTTCAATGCACCTCATGGAGATGAGAGATGGAACAGCTAAGCTAGTCTCAATTACAATAGGTAACCTCACTGGGGTCGTGTGTTTGGTCTGAGTAATTGGCAATGTGATAACAAGGCCCACATTTAAAAGAACGGAGAACAAAAGGAGTAAAAGCCAAAATTCATCTGTCTAAACTATCCATTCTTACCAGAGACCAGCTAAAGCAAATGTTCCTAATTCCATCAAGGACATTTCTTCCGTTTAATGAGCACATAGGAAAGAGAGACATTGTTCAAGTACAAGGGTTCAGTTTGCAGCAAGCCACAAATCACATTTCATTTATTAGGCCTACAGATGACAGGATATCATCAAATCCCTGGAGAGTCATATTCATTAAAAAGAAATCTTAAGTAATTACAACAATTAATTGACTTGAAACAGTTTCGGGTGGAGAAGGTTTACATAATTCATTTGCCAGACAAAACAAGCCTTATGAAGTCAGGGCAACATATTATTTAGAAGCATCCTCCCCTTCCTGCCGTCTTGAAGAGCACAAAATAACACCAAACACCTGGAGACAACTGACATGGGCAAAGAAACAAGTAAAAGTCAGAAAAAGCATCTCAACTTTTATAACTTTATAAAAAGGATAATGTTTCACTGACCTGATCATGTCATTACTTAGAAACCTGAGAATAAAACATTCTCCCATTTCTTCTTGTGCTTATGTTAAATAGGCAGAGGGTTTCTAAGGATTCACAGTATCACAGTATCACAGTATGTTTGGGATTGGAAGGGACCTCAAAAGATCATCTAGTCCAATCCCCCTGCTGGAGCAGGAACGCCTAGGTGAGGTCGCACAGGAATGTGTCCAGGCAGGCTTTGAATGTCTCCAGGGAAGGAGACTCCACAACCTCCCTGGGTAGCCTGTTCCAGTGCTCTGTTACCCTCACTGAGAAGAAGTTCTTTCTCAAATTTAAGTGGAACCTCTTGTGTTCCAGCTTGATCCCATTGCCCCTTGTCCTATCATTGTTTGCCACTGAGAAGAGCCTGGCTCCATCCTCATGGCACTCACCCTTTATATATTTATAAACATTAATAAGGTCACCCCTCAGTCTCCTCCAAACTAAAGAGCCCCAGCTCCCTCAGCCTTTCTTCATAAGGGAGATGCTCCACTCCCTTAATCATCTTTGTTGCCCTACGCTGGACCCTCTCCAGCAGTTCCCTGTCCTTCTTGAACTGAGGGGCCCAGAACTGAACACAATATTCTAGATGGGGTCTCACCAGGGCGGAGTAGAGGGGAAGGAGGACCTCTCTCGATCTACTGACCACCCCCCTTGTAATACACCCAAGGATGCCATTAGCCTTCCTGGCCACAAGGGCACAGTGCTGGCTCATGATCATCCTGTTGTCCACCAGGATCCCCAGGTCCCTTTCCCCTACACTGCTCTCTAATAGGTCATGCCCCAACCTGTACTGGAACTTGGGATTGTTCCTGCCCAGATGCAGGACTCTACACTTTCCCTTGTTAAATTCCATCAGATTATCCCCCGCCCAACTCTCCAGCCTGTCCAGGTCCCGCTGGATGGCGGCACAGCCTTCTGGCGTGTCAGCCACTCCTCCCAGCTTAGTGTCATCAGCAAACTTGCTGATAGTACACTCAATTCCCTCGTCTAAATCATTAATGAATATATTGAATAATATTGGCCCCAGTACTGACCCCTGAGGCACTCCACTAGATACTGGCCTCCAACTGGACTCCACACCATTGACCACCACTCTCTGGCTTCTCTCTTTAAGCCAGTTTGCAACCCACCTCACTACTCTATTGTCGAGACCACACCTCCTCAATTTAGCTGTGAGGATGCTGTGAGGGACTGTGTCAAAGGCTTTACTGAAGTCAAGGTAGACCACATCCACCGCTCTGCCATCATCCATCCACCTTGTTACATTAATTCTGTAATAGCAAATTTGGGAAAAAGAGGCAAACTAAACCCCTTCACAGAGCCTCTCTACAATGCAAATGCCTTGTATACCTAGTTGCAAATTCAGCCTGAACTTTCGTTCAGGTTGTAATGTGTGCAGATGTATTTTGTTACTTCCTGTTGACTGATCCTAAATTTACAGATATCAGAATACCGTTTTCACGTCCATACCAGCAGTGAACAGAAAGATTCCTCAGATTACTCCTATTACACTAGTATTTTTTATGCCGGTATTTTCTTGTGTTTCCTAATCTGCCTGTTTCTTCATTTTACTTCTTGCTCTACATTGATTTCACAAATTGAGGCAGAGGTTTTTCTGTTCAGTCTCTGATATAGTATGGTATTAATCCATGAATAGGACTTCTAGGTGTAAGTAGAAAGGTACAAGTACAGCACTGAGATTTCCACAGTAATTCTAACCTCTTGAGCTGAGAAAGTTCTCTAAGTGCTCAGACTGTTTTAAAATATGTGATTTTTTTCCATTGCTTGCCCCAATTGGAAGTTCACTTCTCTACACATACATATCAATATCTTTGGGGAAATGAAGGAAAAGAATACTCATGCTTCACTAAATGTATTTGGCAGAATAAAAGGCACATAAAAGTGTGAGAAATGCTTTGGGATGCTTAGAAAAAAGTTTAAATTCAATGTATAGGTATGCAATTAATTTATCATATAGTTTCACTTGAAGAATAAGGCAAATATTATTGTGAGACTTAAAAAACTATTTTCCTACATCATTAATAAGAAAAATCTGCATGTCTACCTAAAAATTAGGACACACCTCATTCAAATGAGTAATGATACATAGTGTTAGTGAATATATTGACAACAATCAATGTCAACATTTGGCAAGGAACAACACATTTTATTTTAACTTGACTGTTAAAACCATCTCAGTTCATGAGTTTCTAGGCTCTGCTATCTGTCTTTTACGTCCCGTCACTAACAGAGATCTTTTTCTTATTTCAAAGCTCTAACCATTCTGTCTGTGGAAAAAAAGTAAAATTCCTATTTCTGGTAGTGTCATACATGGAGACGATAGACCAAGAATTTCCCATGTTTTCTGGATATCTGTAATTTCAGGAGACTAATTGCATAGATATTTTGAATATTCTTCAAGTCACCATCACCTTCCTTTGAAGTGGGTAATTTAAGCTGCCTCCCACAGTAGAAAAGCCCACACATTTATGAGTTTTAAGATGACATATTTTCCATAGGTACAAACTTATACTTTTAGAAAACCTGGCTTATATGAATTCCAGCCATCTGATACAATGCAAGCAGTGCAAGTAATTTTGTTTTTCTTAGCTCATCAACCAGTTAGTCCCTATCCATCAAAAGAAGGTAAAACAGATGAGTCACTTTTCCCTTAAATGTTTATATGCTTCATAGGTTTAATCTGGATTCACAGAGTACAACTTTGCTGCTGTGTACTGATAGGACCAAGGGAGGGTTTAAAATACAAGTATTGTATTCTGACCACAGTAGGCAGTGTGCAAAAAGAACTGAATATGTAAAAGTACGTGTTATTTCTGAAAATTTCATAGAAGACTGGGGCAAGAAACCGATCACAAATAAGACATCATGACTGAAGAAATGATTAATGACTTGCTACATTAAAGTAGAAAATATTATTACTTTCTTCCTAAGCATGCAATGAGGATATTCTGCAATTTTTTTTTCAACACTGCACATGGTTCACGTATACTAGAGCCCACATAGCAGAATGGATGCATTGAAATAGCATAGATAATCCGCATACTAAGTTTCAGACTATTACAAATGCAGACAACCAAGTAAGAAAACCTGTTAAATTTTTGATTAAGCAAGAAAACAAAGTAAAAATCTTACCAGCATGAGAAATCTGGAGCTTGGTGGCTGACTGCAGATTGTGGCCAGCATCAGGGCTGATTCCTGCTGCATTTCCCACCAAGGCAGGTCCTACCTAGAACATCAAGGTGCACCTGAGCTCAGGGCTATGCCCTGGCAGATCTTGAGCTTCTGCCTGCCAGAGCCCACTTTCCAAAAAGAAACTCTGCCTTCTGCCCTTAAACTATCTCATCTTGGGAGTCTAAATCCAGATACCCCTTGGAGGGGAGAAAAGGCTCGATGCTTCTGCTTCCCACTGAAGTTGGGGCTGGGGCTGTCCTCTCACTGCAGCTTCCAGAAACACTCTCAAGATGGAGATGAGTCCCCAGGGGGGGCTGCTCAGGGAGATGTGACTGCACCTAGAATGTTTCTTGTTATGGTTTTATTTTCCACAAGACATCCTCAGTGCCTGTGGCACTACTCTGCAGGCTGCAGTTGGCCCCAGGCACCAACCATGCGCTGCCTCCACATTTCTAAGGGAGCTGTCATGGAGACTGACCCCTGCTGACACTAGTACCAAAAGCAGGGAAACACACCACTGTGCAACCCCCCTGTCATAATACTTTTTTGCCCTTTTTTTTTGTTAAGAAACAAGCAGGGTGGGGTTTAAGCCCCAAGCCTCCAGCTACAGCCATCTTGGGTCCTTTCTTAGTCCTCAGAGTGCTGCTACTCTCACTGCAGCTGCTTCCTCCACAGGCCTCTCTCCCTGGCAGCAATGGGAGTCAAAAAGGTTCATGGCAGCAGCCACTCTCTGGGCTGGCCTAGGTGGCAGGACAGGTCACTCCCTTCCAGCTGCCATCATGGTTTCCCCCTGATAAAGTGCTGTGGGGGTCAGAGAGTTCTGGGTGGCTGCAGCCCTCTGACGGAGGGGGCAGCTCCCGCCCTGACTTGCCGCCTTGCTGCTCCTGCCAGCACAGTCACGAGCGCCTGCTGTTATTAATTTCTTCGTGAACTTGTGAAAAATTTGTGTGTCTGTGAGGCCATAAATGGAGAATGCTTTGAGGCAGCTGGCCTGCGATGGATGGCAGGCTGGCAGTGCCACCATCTCCTCCCACCAGTTTCTCCTGAGGGAGGGGTGCAGCTGGGGGCCTGGCAGCCCCAGAGGTCAGAGCTTTTACAATTTGTATCTGCAGTGAAGTAGGATTCTCATCACTAAATGGGCAACGCTGAAGTTCAAAGTTTTACTATCCCTTTCTTACATCCTTCCTTTATTCAAATTTCCAATTTTTTTTCTCTCAAATTCCTCTGCAATACCCATAAGGTAGAAGAAACATTTTTATTTTGTAAGAACTGTGCCTATTTTAAAATATAGTTTGCTTTGTGTTACAAAATAAGGAGAAAGTGTCCTAACCAGTGTAATCAAGTCTCTTCAGTCACACAGGTGCAAATCAAAACAAAATCCAGAGCAGCAGAGGCCTTTGCTTTGTCTAATTAGGTATCACTGTGCGATGCTGGTGATCAGTGTTTATCTACTGTCTGTGAAATGGATAAAATCCATTTCATCTCCGTGTAATTGCATTAATCGTGTACTCTTTGACCTCCGCAGACGCTACCTCACTACCGTTCTCTGCTTCTTTTTCTCCTCAGTCACATTTACGATTTTCCCTCTTTCTGCACAACCAGAAACACTGGAGGAACGGGTCAGAAGAGAGTATGTGGAATGTAAAATATGCATGAAAATTGAAACCTGTCCTTTGACATTTATGCTCATTTCTTACAAATGTATGTGTCTCAAAATAAAAAAAAAAAAAGGGGGAATGTAAAATAACAAGAATTTAATTGAAAATATTAATTCATATGTTCAGTGTTAGAAATGCAGAAATATGAATCTGTCATTGATGTGACACCTACATGCCTAACATTTGTGTGCATATCAGGTATCAGCACTAGGACATGAGTTAAATGTGGGCTATGCATGTTGTTGGCTAGGTCTTCAGCTGCAATACATCAGTTAACCATGCTGAGGTCAATGGACCCATGGTGATTTACACTATCTAAGAATCTAGACAGGTGAATGCATATGGCAGAGAAAATGCTGTCAATTCTCAGCTTCTAAAATGGAATCAAACCTATTCACCTGTGCACGCCTGGTGGGAACACAGATTGTGCCTTGTAGAAAATTTACAGAAATGCATTTAGTCCTCTTTTTGTAGACAGGAAAATTATTTTCAGTTTGATCTGCTAAGACATTAACAAATGAAGGAAACCAGAACAGAATTTTTATTTGGAGGCTTAGTTTTAAAGCGAAACAAAAAAAGAACAAAGGCCTGGACCAGAAGGGGTCGTTTTGTAGAGAAAACCCCAGGTCAGGAGCCATTTCAGAAGGTTTATGGCAGAGGTGTCAAACTCATTTTCGCTGGGGGCCACATCAGCCTCGCGGTTGCCTTCGAAGGGCCGAATGTAATTTTAGGACTGTATAAACTGTATAAACATTTGGCCCTTCGAAGGCAACCGCGAGGCTGATGTGGCCCCCAGCGAAAATGAGTTTGACGCCCCTGGTTTATGGGAAAACACATGTATATGAATTCTAGACTGCAGGTTCAGAAGTAGTTAAACTCCCACTGAAATTGTGTGGGATGTACTCCTTCCTTGTTAAGGAAACAAAGAGGTTTCAGAAACGTGTGTAAGCCAAATAACATGGCAAATCAAAGTAATACAGAAAAAGAAAAAGGACTCTTTGGTGTGAATCACTTTTGCCAAGTGCATAAGCCTGACAGAAGGGACAGCTTTTAGGTGGTGTAAATCATTGTAACTCTATCGACTTCACTACAGTTGCACTATCAGGGGAAATGACCCTCTTTGTATTTCTTCCAAAGGCACAGCAATAATGACTAAAAATGTAGAAAATTACCTAGAGATTTCCACATTTTAAAAATTGTGCTGCATTAATCCAAAATCCATTGAACTCAATAGGAGATTTTAATTGAATCTATCGGGTTTGGATTGCCATGTTCTAGCTAAGCATGAATCTACAACCATTTTACAAACCCTAAAAAAAATGGTGTTTGTAATGGAATTGCTGACAGATCCTTAACCATAGTGGTGCTAGCGGGAGTCACTATAATATTGTAAATAAGGTGAACAGGCTCTTCTTATCTCATTTCACAGCTGAGCAGTGTATTGCCAGATAAATCAAATCAGGGTAAACGGCTTCATCTAATAAACTGGGTCAACATATAATGTATTTGTTCAGGTTTGCACTTTCATTGATTCTCATTTGATTTAAGAAGAGATATTTCAGTTTGTGTTTACAACATTTTTAAATATCTCTTTTCTGCCTTCTCTAGAGAACAAGCAAGCAAGAGAGAGTGTATGCAAACTGGTAGCACCACAAAAATGCCAAGTTTTCTGTTTTCTTTAAGTTCTGCTTTCCATTTTTATGCATCTGTCAGAGAGTGGGGGTGGGGAATGAGCAAGTTACTATCTCTTATCTGCATTTTCTCAATAATGTTTTAGTGATGTTTGCTAATGTATCATTCATTAACCATCAGCCACTATAAAAAACATAATTTATCTCACAAAGTGGACATTATTATCGCATTAAATCATTTCACAATATACCTGAACGGTTCCACATGAGGGGCCTGGCCTGACTGAGCTCAAATGCCTTGGGGCAAACTCTTCAGTAGTAATGAGATACGAGGTCTGTCTGTGATGAATATGATATTACTCGTGTCAGTGGCTGTGGACTGCACCCAGAATATTTCTTCTTACAGGTTTTTTTTTTTTCCTATTGCAAAGGAACTCAGGCAAAGCACTATTAACCCAGTAAATGAAGCTCTAAAGATCACAGAGTGTGCCCATTAGTCGACAAGATTGTGACTAATCCAATTTTTCTTGCAGGGAGCAATTCTAATGCTTCTGTAACATCTGGGGATGGCAGAACCTGCATTACTGATGAACCTGGCTGTTTTTGCTTCTACCTTTTTCTTCATCGAAGAACAATTATTACACTCATTTCACTGCTTCTCCTCCCTCCCCCACATTTTGCCCCTGACTTATTCTGCAATGATGACCTCTTTGAAGATGGTTAAAATAATATTCCAGGCTGACAGAAGAACCAAAAAGGGTGAGGAGCGTGAAGGGGGCTAAAAAAGAAACACATTGTGTTTGTAGCAGCACAGATAGACAATATGCTAGTTCACTGCAGGAAAAGGATTATGTTCCCCCAAAACAAGCCAAAAAAGGACCTAGAACATTATAATATCAGTCACCATTAAAGTAATTCTGTCTGAAATTGCCCCAGTGTTGGAAGATAATGTCATCTTGCTTCTACTTCCTCTGGTAAAAGGATTTTGTGTTATTCTTTGTGTGGCAGCATTACACTTCAGGAACAGTAAAATCTTGCTTTTCTGATTTATTTATTGTCACTTATGGAATTTCATTGTAATATAAATTGCCACTTAGTACGGGCTCAGACAATTTCATTCGAATGGAACCTCAAAAAATATTTTACAATAGTAAAAAAAAAAAATCTATCAAATGCTGATGCCTAAGATATGTAGATTTTACAGATTGATTTTTCTGTGTTCAGAAGCAAATCTCACCTTCACCTGTTCAAAGATACAAAAGACACCAAATACCAATAGAGTTCTGTTCTTATGGGTAGGGAACAATGCGATAAGGTAGGGGAAGAATGGATTAAATGGATTAAATCCAGTGAACCATAACTTCCTTTGCAGTGTTCCAATGTGGGAAGAAGTTTAGGGATAGAAAGTAAGTCAGGCAAATCTGCATCTAGTTAATTAAATCTTCACATGAAGGAAATTATTGTTGTTCTCATAAATCAGCTGCAAGCCTATGAATTTTTATAGTGGCTATATTGGAGTTTCATGCTTATCTCTCTTGTATATCTCTCATGTAAGTCTATTTTATTAGATTCCACACTAAGAATCAAAGTTTGTCCAACATTCAGAACGTCTAAGCTAGAATTCTACCTCTCTCAACAGCTGCTATTTAATTTTCATTATTTTACTGAAGTGCTCACACAGTGGCAGTATCTCTGCAGAAAATAGAGGCTCAGGTAGTCTGTGTTCTGGAAACAGAAAAACATTTTTTCATAACATATTTGGATTTCTGCTTCTAACTAAAACCAGAATATACAGTTGTATGTGAACAAGAAAGAGATAGAGTTTTAGACTACAACTTCTTTTCTAGAGTCTAAGGATACAATGAGCATTCTATCAGTTGTCAGTAACAGTTCTGCAGTGACTCATGAGTTCGTTTTGAAATAATTGTGGAGAATGTCACTATGTGACTTTAGTAGGGTTCCTTGAAGAGCACTGTTCAATATGAGGAAGAGTAAATAAATATAATAATAATAATAATAATAATAATAATAATAATAATAGGTAGATTAAGACTAATATTTGCTAATGTTTGTAACAGTGTAACAGTTTTAGAAGGAAAAAGGTAACAAACTTAAAGGTGTTTTAACTGCCTTTATGCCTGGGCCATTAAGTAGAAATACATGCTAATTTAGAGGGACAGAATAAAGTTAGAGATGCTGTGAACCAAACATGGGAGAATTTATTGCATATAACAGTCATGTGAGGTAGTGACAAATGAAAGGATCCAGGCAAGAAATATCTTTGATGCTATCAGTCCAGCTGAAATACTAAAACCTGGCAATCTAGACAGTGTCTTTCATCAACAGGAAATGGAGAGAAAAGCAACAGAAAGAGGAAATGCCATTACTGCCATTAAGAAGCTGTAGTTTAGTTTCACAGAGAACAATCATGTTTAATTGGAGGTGCTATTTATCATTCAACATGAAAATAAACGCTGAACTATACAGTGGTTTGTCACGCAGTTGAGAAAAAATGTAGCAAAAAATATGCATTTTGGTACAAACCCTTCTGTCAGAGCTTAGCCTAAGTTAATTAGATACATTTTGAACTCCTCTTTAATTACCTGTGCAGACTGGAAAGCCTCTGTTTCTCTGGTTTGAGATTACAGGTAGGTTTAAGATAGGTACAGCTGAGATGCATACACTATGTATAACAAATGCTAATAGCTGAAATTACTGAATGAAGCCCTGTCCACACCAAGTCAACAACAAAACTTCTACTGGACCCACTGAGCCAAGATTTTATACACAGATTCATTTCAGGATTTGTAAACGTGTTCATCTAATTCTCTTTGGATTTTCACCGATGCAAGAGAATTTGCCCAGTGGTGTCAGGAGATGATATGTATAGTCAGAATTTTGCCATGCAACTTTCCAGCTCAGATTAGAGAGGAACTTGGCCAAATGTGCCTTATGTGCCTTTCCTGAGAGTCAAATGCATGTAGTATTGAAAACGAATGGGCAAAACAGAAAGCGCTTGTGCTGGTCACTGAAGTGATTAAGCATGCAGGTGTTTGGTGGATTAGGCCTTTAAAGCAGATCTTGCCTAACAGCCTTAAATGTTGTAGGTGTAAATCATGAATCAAATGGAATTAGTTGATGTATGAAAATAACACAATGCAGGTATTTTTGCCTTTGAGTACATAACAAACACCATAAATTTTTATTATTATTGTCTCAGCGATTTTTTTTTTCTTATTTGTCATGAGCCACCTTTGACTTTCTTGCAAATAGCTGAGGAAGGTAAGTTGCCAGCTGGCCTGTGTGAAACTGCAGCAAAACTACTGCTGACTTCAATGGTATCAGGTTTTCCCTCATAGTTTCCAACATGGTTTGAACTGACACGCAAATCCAAATTCAGCTATAAGATGACAGCAAAAGGATTTTTTTCAGCCCACAGATTGCTAAGCTGCCTGAAGGGTGCTACTTTCTTACATACAACATGTCTGTAGAAGTGTTTGAGAACCCTTGCACTTGCTTGTCCCTGGATAATTCCACCAGTTATAGAATTTGAGCAAAGTCCTTGCACAGTGTTTGTTACAATATTAATAATTGCACAGTATAGCCTTGAATGGTGTTTTGATAGTGGATCATCAAAAATTGCCCAACAGTACAATCTAATAATTGAGAAATGTTTTTTGTCCTCTGATGTTTATCATCACATTTGATCATTGATACTTGATACATTTTTGCTGTACCAAAACCAATTGAGTTTTCTCTCTTAAATTCCATGAGAACGGGTACAACTCACTTTAATATTGGCTCCAAAGCCTTATTTTACATTTAACATGTCCAAGTCCTGAATTATATTCCTGATAGCTTAATTAGTAGCAAAATCCAGCCAATGCAGGGCCCTGAACAGAACCTAAGGAGTCACCGAACCACTAGTTCTGTTTAGATATTGAACTAGTAGATATTGAACCCTACTCATAGTCATTTATTTCTGAAGGATGTTATTTCCTGCTTCTAAAAAAGCCACAGATATTTAGGCATAAGATGTGTCTTAGCAATTTACATACGACAGTATTCCTAAAGACAGTCGCATGTAGCTGGGAATAAAAGTTGGGCAGCACTAAGTCTGTGCAGCTCCATCTTATATCTCATCCGCCTTTTCAGTTATGCTAACATTTGTCAGGTGATTTTGTGAGAGTGTCCATCTTTGAAATAGAGCGCTGTATTGCTACAGGTATGTGGTTGCACAGAATTTCTGTGCTTTAGCCTCAGCTTCATTTCACAAGGTACACTCAAGAAAAGCACAAAACTAGGATATTTCCCACTTGACTTCAGTGGGAACCTTTTTATCTCGGAAAAAAAGACACACTGTATTTTGTTACCTGATATGGAAAAAGGCACTTCACTTTTGTTAGAGGCTTTAGAAGTTGGTAGAGAAGTCACAGGACAGCAGGAGAATGGGAACATTTATGACGGGTGCTTCCCTCATTTACAGGCAAATGGATTTTCAGGTGTAATGGCCATCAGAGTAAAGCAACAACCCATTTGAAAATGATCACCAAGGAAGAGACAACAGATATGTAAGAGGAAAGCAGTCAAAGTTACAGGATATATTTGTGTTAATCTGAAGGGAACTTCATCCCCTTGTTCAGTAATAACTACAGTTCTCTCAGATGATTGAATGAAGTGTGTGCCTGATTCTGACAGGACTAATGGGAAAAGAGGTGAGCAACATATTTTTAAATGATAGTACAGTAAGCGGAAGTGGATCTGCTCATGTAGTAATGCTCTATTAATTAATATCATCAGGAGGCATTAGGAAGGAGAAGTGGAAGAGACGGAAATGTTTAAAAAAATTATTCAAGGTATTATTTATGAGCTCTATTTCTAGGAGTGCAGCTAGTCTGGTACCTCTCTCAAAAATAAATGATGGGGACTGATGCTGCATAATGGGACAATTTACAAACAGAAATGAAAGAAATGTTTATAATTTTGACCTTAGTGACTCAAGTAAGATCAGTCCTTTACTGGTTTAATATTGTTTTACAGTTTGTGCTGTTAAATCAAAAGGTTATCTATAATACATCTGGCACTATTAATGCAAAAGATCAGGGGTATTCAACAGACATTTATTCATTATTAATATAGATAATAAAGGATCATTTATGAGGTTACAGATGAGATTTTTATCATCAAAAGCTTAAAAATGGAAATTTAGTTTTGCTCCAGGACAGAGATGGAAAGTAGTCAGTAATGGGAAATGTAAGAGTCAACAAAAAACTGTACAATTCATTCTTTCTCTGCATACAGCTAGGACTTCATAGCAACAAATTAAAACCCAAATAAAATTAAATGTTTTTGCTATAAAACAACTTTATTGATAAGGAGGGGCTTTCAGTGCCAGTGTAGTTTGCACTGGTTTTGTCCTTTAGCAAGACAGTTGTCAATGCCTTTCCCTCATGCAGCTATGCTTTCCAATATCTTATAAGAAGACCCAGAGTGGAAGAATGTAACATTGTCTCAAGAATTTCTGGGAGCTGTTTGAAATTGAACTTGACAAGAGTGAAAGTCAGCTCCAGGGACTCTTCATTGTTGGGTGCAGACATCACACTGACATGTTTTGCGTTTTAGGAATGTAATTCTGTGCCATATGATCATGTAACTGTAGATAGTAGTAGAAGGATGTGCATACATGAAATAGAAGTAACAACAAGAGTAAAATATTGATTTTTTTTTTTTGCTGTCTGATAATTGCTGGCTTTTACAGAGGGAGAACACACCCCTAGTCCTCCTGAGGATGCTTTTAAAGTGGCAGACCTTGATTCATTGAAGCTGGTGGAGATTTCTTATTATCACAGGGCACATAATAATTTTTGGGACTGCCAAGACTTCATTCCCAAGGCTGCAGCTGCCTAGTAGAATATCCTCTATATGATTGGTGGAAGCCAGGATATTCAGAGTTAAGGCTAAAACTCTCTCCTTGTTTCACCTATCAGTCTTATCTAGGGCAGCTGCTTGAATCAGCTTCTAGGGTTCTCAGAACATTCAATTATCTTGTTTCCCATATGATCTACAATACTCAAGGGTGGATTTGGATTTTGATGAAGTTGTTTCTGATCTGAGGGTATGGACTGACCAGTCTGCTTGAGATGACCCCATATTCTCACTAGGAACAGTGGTAGCAGTAAAACAGAAATAGATGCATCTGAAAATTAATTTCATTACTTAGATACTGTCCTTGCATTGTCTAGAGCTTGGGTACAATTTTGAAAACCCTGATTAACAGTCCCTTTTCCCCTTATTTTCTTTGGCCTTTTTCGTGTCAGGAAAAGTCCACATTCCCCTTTCTATTTGTGGGATCTTACAGAAATTGTGTAGCTTTTTCTCAATCAAGCAGTTGAAATATGGCAGGCAATATAGAAATAAGCCAAAAGAAAATTTGAGTTATATGATCTCAAGGGGTTTCGTTTAAAGTTTCTGCCTTTTTGGCCATAACGTCATTGAAAAAAAAAATCTAAGGACCTAGAAAAAAAAGTCCTTTCTGAAACTTAATCAGAGAAAAACCCACAGGTTAGTGTCCAAATGTGAAAAATTGGATCCCTTTTCCTTTCCGTCAAACTGAGTAGGGTTTGAATGCTTTGGATTTGAAACTATGAATAACACTTGAATATAAAAGAAATATTATATTTGCAAACAAATTAATTTTCCCTGAAAATGGAGAATGGGGAATGGTCCCTGGTTGGGCTTTAGAACTCAGATTCTTCATCGTATGTCAAAACTTGTTGTAAAATGATGTATCATGGGGAGTCAACGAGAAAAGGAGCAGAGCACAATGGGAATTTCTGTGTCAAACTTACTTTCCTTTAGTTGCCATTCCAGCGTCTAACTTGAGCATGATGACAGGTAAGCCCTGACTAATATAGCTGAGCCTAATAAGTTACCTCCCTGGATGTCCATTTCAACTTTCTGTAGATACTGCTGTTACCACAAACAGTTAGCAGGATTTAACACGTATGTGTCTCACTCAGCTGCTTTCCTGCCATGTCCAATGAACTAAACTACTGGTCTTTGTGGGAAAGCAGCTGCAGGGTGACCATTCTCCTGGCTTTGCTGTGGGAGCAATCATCTCTGGTGTAGTAAACAGCTGGGGGTGGGAGCATCATAAAGCCCTCTAGCTGTCTGCTAAACCAAGCTGTGTAAAACCCTGCTGAGTAAATCCCAGGCAACATCACTCAGGCAGACCACAATACCTGGACATACTTCTCTTGAATCAGTGGAATGAACAGTTTTCACTTCTAACTTTTTGATCGTAATAATAAAAGGGAACAAGACAAAGTAAAACAAAAATCAATCAACCAACAAGGAACAAAGCAAAACAAAAAAAATCAAAACAAAACACACACACAAAAAATCCCAAACCAACCACCACCACCACCAACAAAAAAAAAAACAAAAAAAAAAAAAAAAAAAAAAACAAAACCAAACCAAACCAAAAAACAAACAAACAAAACAAAACAAAACAAACAAAAACCAAAACCAATGAACAAGTAACCTTGCAGAGGCAGAGTTTCCTTATGATATGGATTTTTAATCCTTACATAACTTCCTTGTAAAACCTTGTTAGTTTGGACTTCTTTCAACATATTGCACAGGAGAAAAAGACTGTAAGTAGACTTTTGGCTGCAGGACAGCTCCTGTATTTCAGGTGAGTTTTAACTTTTGATTATCCATCAGAGTATAGGAAAAGAGAGTATTTTGAATAACAAGTTAATTTAAACTATTTGTCATCTTTTATAAATTCCTTCTTTCTATCCTTGTGTCTCTAACAGGAATAGATTAATATATGACATAAAGTCACTGTTAGTCCCAGGTGCAGAATATTCTGCCGATGAACAGATACATATCTAATTAAAGAAATCACCTCAGCAACATCTGTAGTCACTCCTGGATGCTGATGGAGACCTGTGAACATGCACTGATGACCTTCAAGCTGTAGAATGCTTGAGAGGGCATCAGAAAGACAAAGAAGCAAAGCAGCTGTTAAGTTTGAAAATGACATAGACTGTTTTTTTAGCTGCGCAATGCCCTTTATTTCAATCACAAAAGATGAAATCCTATGTGACATATAATACAGATGCCAAGGTCTTTTCTATCAAAGAAGCTTCTTAAAATTAATGAGAAGCAATCAAAAATACTTCAGATGTGTATAATGTGAGGTGAAAGTGATTGATACATTAGACAAATACATACCTGCCCAAGTCATTAACATGAGAGAGGGAGGAAGAATACCATGGTTAATGCACAGAGAAAATGTGGTATATAGAAATATCTCTGAAAACAGTCAGCTAATTAAAGGCCTGAAACATGAAAGTATTACTCACATGAATAGTCAAAATGGTAATCAAACCACCACTGTAAGGACAACTCATGGGTGAAGGTTTGCTGTCAAGACCTGAATGAAGTAAATGCATGAAAAGCCTACACTGATGATTAAATCCTGTGCTTGTTAAAATGTAATAATTCGAATGACGGGGAAGAGATTTGATTAGTGTGCTTGGACAGGAAGGCATTATTATGGAGGAGTGATTTATGGTATGGAGCAGCACAAAATTTTCAGACTTTTCTACATGTTTGAACAGAACCCAAGGATATTTTTTTTCAGAGTATGGTCATCTGCAATTTAAAGCATTCATTATTTTCCTAAAGTGGATAGGTACTTCTGCTGGTTTTCAGTCAAAACCATTTTTTTCACTTGTAAATGTTGGGTTGGTAGTGGGTTTTTTTGTGTATGGCTTTTGTGTGGTTTTTTGTGTGTGCGTGGGGGAGGGGTATTTATGATTTTTGTTTTGCACATTAAAAAAAAAAAGAGAGAAAAAGAAGTTTGCTCTTGAATAATAGAGAGATTCCATGCAGATAGGTGACATAAGATCTGTGTCAGATTTATTCCTGTGCTGCAGATTATAAAGAAAAATAGTATCTGTTATACGACTGTATGCTTCATGAAATACCAGATATAGTCCCCTGAAGTCACTGAGAATCTTTCTGATGTGGTGGAGTTTAGACCAAGCCAATAGAGCTGTTAGGTCTTCACAGAATGCCATTCTAATACATGTAAAAGCAAATTAATAAGGATTTACTCTGTTCTGGAATGACTGAGAATAAGCAACAGAGTTCTACAAGCCTTCAGTGACTGGCTATATTGAGCTTTTGTGGTTTGTGCAGAAAATCATCTTCTCAGCTAATATAAATTTCTATACTTCCACAGTCTTGAATGCAGCTTTGTTGATTAATAGCAGATGAGGATCAGAGTCTGCTTGAAAACTTGTCTCCACTGTTACTTCTGCTGATGAGCCACTAACTTTTTCCCAGTGCTCCCAGGGACAATAGAAGCCAGTCTCTTTTCAAAGGTTCATAGTCAAAGGATAACAGGCAGTGCGGCCAAGCTGCAGTAAGAGAAATTCTGATTAGATATTAGGAAACAAATTTGAACAATGAGAGCAGTAAATTATTGGAACAGGTTTCCAGAGAGGCTGCAAACTCTCCATCCTTGGAGATATTCCAAACTTGTCAAACCAAGGCTCTGAGCAACTAGTTGGACCTGCATTGAGCTGGATTTGAATCATCGTATCCCAGAGGTCACTTCCACCCTAAATTATTTCATGGTTCTGTGGAAGTACTTTTCATCCGACAAGCAGAGATTTTCTACAACTGAAATTTTTATACTGCTTCTATATATTAGCAGGCATTGAAGTAACAACAGATGTTCAACTGGTGAGTTTGCACTGAATTCAAGTTCTGTTTAACTATTCTTTACTGTATTTTATTCTCAGCAGTAGCTGGTGGTGTAATTAATGTTGCTGTTCATTTTGTACTGTTTCATAAGCAATAAAGTTTTCAAAGAATAAATTCTTGAGAATCTAAGCTGTGCATTGCTAACTGTTGTGGATTTTTCTCAAGCACAACATAACTGATTCAAACAAAGCATGTAGTGTACATACAAGGCTAAACTATGTATTATGCTAAGCAATGTCACTGGCACATGTGATCCCAGATTTTTATATAAAATGATGGGCTCTGGGCTGCTCATTACCTCTCAGGAACCAGCTATTATGACAACAAAATTAGTATTTATATGAAAACATGAAAACAGTTCCCAGATGCTTGAGGAAAGAAACCAAATAGCATTAGAAAGAACTATATATGAAAACAGAAAATGTCAATAGATGTCTGCAGGTTTGTATCTTGAGTGCTGTGTACAGTTCTGGTCTCTACTGTCTTTACTTTCTGAAGCATCCAACAGAGCTGGAGTGTCTCCAGAGGAGGACAACAAGGGTGATCAGTTATGGGGTGGAAGACCCATACAAGGAGTATTAAAGCCTGGTTTCATTTGTGTGCACAGAAGTATCCATCAGTAGTTAAGAGACCTTTGAAAATTCAACACAGTCACACATTTCTGGTAGATATAATAAAAAAACTAGCTGTGTATGCTCTCTCATGTGTGGCAGCTAGGATATGTATAGTGGGGTGTTTCAAGTGACACTAGAGGCCAATGTGAGGGCAACTGAGTCAAGCTTGAGGTTTACATGGAGTCAAGAACTGGACAAGGTCACTGAGGAGAAATCAAGTGGGGATTTCATAAACAGAATCCACCTCTGGCTCAGGAAGACCCAGATTTGCAAATTTTCAAAAATTTGCAGGATGCTCATGGCTACTATTGTTCTATACTTACATTTTCCTTATGCTTCTCCTTATATGTCTGTTATTTGTTGCCATTAGACATAGGCTACTGGGCTAGATGAACTTTTGATCTGACTCAATATAGCTGCTCTTTTGGTCTTTTTACCTTCTCTGGTATGTTGAGAGAATTTTTTTATTCTTCCCTGGAGCTCTTGGCTAGAGAACGCCAAGACCTCCACGAGCGGTGCATGTGCTCCTTGGTCAGTGCGTAGGGCTCCTTCATGCAGTCAGGCTCTTCAGACAAAAGACTTTGCAGAAGGTTTACAGAGATTTGAGGTTTGATCAAATTTGTGCTAAAGGCATATATCTAGTATCTTCTTCCTACTTTCACACTTGTGCACTGGAGCATAAAGTGTGGGGTATATTATCAAGGAATACCTTCAAGATTCTTTTATTAGAACCAGAAAATCACATTTTCTCTCAAAAAATGTCTAATCCTTTTTGTTTTAAAACAATCCATGAGACACTGATACTTGCCCTGAAAAATTATTTCACTTCAATTAGTTAATTAATTAATTTTAAAAGGGTAAAGGTAATGATCAAATGGAAAAAAAGCAAGCTCTCATATTGGAAGGTGTTGGACAGGTTTAATGTTAGGTGTCACTTACATAGACCATCACTCTGAATTTGACTGGCTTATAAAACAGACAAATTGGTGTGGACTTGTAGGGCTCATAGACTATGAAACTGCAGTTTAAATCCCATTTAGTTTAGTAAGCTGCTTAGAGGACTGCAATGAGGCATTGTGGTGAAGAAGCTACGGAGGAAGAAAGAAGAAATATAAGGAGAACAAGTTTATAAGCTCATGGTGTTGGTGACTGTCTAAGAACTTGAAACACGGCCAGTTTCAGAAATGCCTGGCAGAGATACGCACAGAGATACTCCCAAGTTAGTTCTTCATAACAACTGTCTGGGGCCTGGGGTCGAGAGCAGAAAAGGAGACTTCATGAACCCTCTGAAAACATTTTTTTGGGAGTACTTGCTGTTGAGAGGCTGAATACTTTGTAAGATAGCCCAGAGCCAACAAATACGAACCAACTTGCCAGTCAGCATGCCTGGCTTGACCAGCCAGTCTACATCCCACAGGTTCACACTCCCCATAGAAAAGGAGATTATTTTCTGCTCTGCCAACCAAGCAATGGAAGGTGGAACAAGAGGTAAGGGCTACAGCTGTTGTGGCCACAGGACATGACACAGCGCCATAGGAAACCAGGATTTGTTAGAGCTGTGAATTATGAAACTGATTGCTGCTGGCACACCTCAGCAGGGTCCTGGAGTTTAGGGTTAAATTCCTGGCTATTTGAGAGGGATCCTGCCCTTTTATCATGCAAGAATGCTAATAATAAGTTTCTCTTAGTCCTTCTCTGTGTATTGCCTATCTAGGTTTTGGTGGGAAGTATTTCTCAATGGATATTAATGGATATTAATCCTAATGTATATCACATTAGGATTTTGATTTCATATGAGGCCTTTATACAAAACAAAAATCCAAGTAGGACCCAAGCGAATGTCAGGAAGCTGTGCCAGGGGAGGTTTAGGTTGGACATGAGGAAAAGGTTCTTCCCCCAGAGGGTGGTGGAGCACTGGAACAGGCTCCCCAGGGAGGTGTCACGGCCCCAAGCCTGACAGTGTTCAAGAAGAGACTGGACAATGCCCTCAGACACATGGTGTGAACTGTGGGGTTGTCCTGTGCAGGGACAGGAGTTGGACTCGATGTTCCTTGTGGGTCCCTTCCAACTCAAGACGTTCTATGATTCTAAGTAAACTAGTGACTATATGATGCAGGTGCTATGTTTTGGGTAGGTGAGGAGACAGCAAATAAAATCCTCAGGTCTGATATTTATTCTAACGTTTTCTTCTGTGAGATGTCTCTTGATGTACAGTCAATATGGCCTAACCTGGCCTGGTCCTTGTGAAATGCTATTAAAAAAATGATAGTCCAATCAGGTTCATGGAGGCAAACAGGTTGCAGAACCCATAATAGATACAAACTAACAGTCTGTAACACAGAAGAAAATCAGTCTTGTTGGGAAATGAATATTTCTCTTATTTATACGTTGGGTTTTGATTCTGATAACAGATAAAATGAGAATAGATTTTGTAAACCATAGTAGTGTCCTGCTGTGGAACACATAAAATTAGTGAGAAAAAGAATCGTTAATCTAGTTCAGTTCTATTTTCTCTGCCTCTGGATCCCAGCCTCCATTTTCGAAGAACCTCCTGTTGGTCCATAAACCAAAAAGAAATTGGACAAATTACACCACACTGGAAAAAGTCTTTGTCACAAAGAGGTGTTTAAAGCACAGTGAAGTGACAAATACATTACAACTGGTATATCCAATGTGTCCACATGCATTCCTGAGATATATATCTATATCTTTTTTATTATTAATACTAAAAAAGGCAGGGCATGGGTGCAGCAGGCCTTAGTTTCTGTCTTTGGGGACTTTCATCTTTAATATAGTCTCTTAAAAATACATGCATTGCTACATTTTTCATTACCCTTAATTTTTTCATCAATCACGTTAATTTATACAGGGGGCACTTCATAATAGCTAATTAACACTTATGACTTTTTAAATTAAAAGACCTTTGGAGAGATTACTGCTGATTGCGAAAAGGTTTTTGTTCCTCCCATTAAAATGAGAAAGAAAGAGAGACTGAAGACCTGGTTCGGGCATATGAGGGGAACTTCTCTCTTGCTTCACCAATCACACAACAAATGAAAACAGCAAAGGCCTGCACAAAGGCAATACCGCTATTAGCCTACACTCCTGAAAGGTGCCATTATTTTAACTGATTATTAAGCAGCATATATATTATTCAGAGTGACCTTTAAATAGCTGAAAATTAAATTATAATTTACTGGGGAGATATCTAAAACCATGTAGCTATTATTACTAAAAAAAAAGGACCATGAGCTAGTACAATTGCCTGAAAAGATATTTTTGTTATTACTAAATGCAGTGCAAAAAAAAAATAAAGCATTGCATTCTGACAGTGAGAGGGCTTTAATGGAAGTAAATAATAATTTTTAATAAAAGCCTTATTCTTACAGTGACAAGTCCCCCATGTTTAATTTTTGAATGTGTTAACTTTTGGATATATCAGGGAGCTGTGTGGATTTACAGCACTTACCCTCTCTAATGACAATATGATATATTCTTTAAAAAAAATTGATTTCTCATCAAACACTTTCAGTGCTTGCTAAATCTGTATGATCTGGCTATATAACTTTGTTTTAAAGCAACAGTGAGGGTTTTCTTTTTTTTTCTTTTTTTGTGGTTGTTGCTATCACTATTACAATAATTATTACCAGAATAATTTTTTAATAAGAATAACTAGATGATGATGATGATGATGATGATGATGATGATGATGATGATGATGATGATGATGATGATGATGATGATGCTATCTCACCAGCAGATGTCTCCATTTCCTGACAGACTCCACAGAAAATACTCAGCATCGGTAACATCCACAAGATCTTACACCAGGCTGGAATCCAGTTTAGAGGGACAATATTCCACACCTGAAACAGCCTCTAACCAATTCCCTTGTGTGTTGCCTCCCTTCAGCTGCTCACAGGCTTGAGGCAAGTTGTCCAACCTTTCCAACACTTCGACCCACATTCACTCAAGGACACAATGCTTCTGCTCTTTAACAATAAGAATATATTGTCTAGATAATATGAAGTCAAGCTCATGTGGTATAAAAAGACCAACATTGTTCTTGTTTCAGAGCTTCTGACTCTTTTTAGGTACACAGCAATGTGCCACCTTGGCAGCAGCATTTTGTAGTCTACATCTCACATTAAGCCCTGTGTTTTGCAGGGTTTCCCTATAATGAATTTAAATCATACAGGATAGTTTTCTGCTACACATAGTAAAAAATGAGTCAACAAACATACTGATGGGATGGATTAAAAACCCCAAATGCATTAAAGAAGTTGATTAAACTTAACAGTCTGTGCTTAATAACCATCTGTGAGTTGTTTTGGGGCATTTTGGTATCATTTCAGCAGTCAGATACAACTGCACAAGACCATAAACTAAGTCCACAGCTAGAGTCAACCTACAGTATTGATAATCACTATTAGCAGGAACAATTAAGAAAATAAAAAATGTAGCCATCTTGGACATACAGGTCTTTCTCCACAAAACTAGTAAAAGAGTGATATTTTTCACTGCAAATGTGAGAACCAACTGAATTTCAAGCTGAAATTGTTTTTTCACTCAGGACATATCTACTTTTACTTTCAAATGAGTGTATTGTTTCCATGTAAGAGACTTGTCTTCTGAAAGACCACAGTAGGATCTTTGAACATAGCTTAAATAGTCAATATTGAATCTTAGACTAATTTACACTGTATTTCATTAAATTATGCAGCAAATTCTGTAACGAAAATCCTAAAAACAAATGGGATAACAGAGAGAATAGTTTCTTTTTAATTGTCTTCCAATCTACAATCATCATTAAACATGGAAATGATCTCACTGATTCTGTAGGACTATTCATGGGTTTAAACTAAAAGTACAGCAAGGGCTAAGCTTATCTCTAATTCTTGAAGAACACAAAGCCTTTAAAAGTTCAGTTGTCTGGCTCATAAAGAAGAAAGAGCTGAAACAAGCAGTGGTATATTTTGTTGATGAAATACAATTTATAATTACCGTATAAATATAGGTTATATATATGCACATTCTGAGAGACTGCATAGATACAACATTTTAAATGTTTTTAATGAGTTCTTTGCCCATTTAGAACAGAAGGGTTGACTCTAAAAGCACAATGAACAGGACTCATCTCAAGAGGCACCTTCAGACAATACTAGAATCTTTATAATAAGCAATACTGCTGTATAGTTTCCCCTTTCTCTGAAGCCCGTAGAACTCAGTTTGCATGTAGTGGTCATTTTTCTACTGCAAGACTAATGCCTCTTCCAGATGCCTGTGATGCTGCCCAAAGAAGCAAAGTGATGTCAGTCTTTGTAATCTTCTGAATAGATGGTCAAAATTAAATGGCATGTCATGTTGCATGAGAGCCATAAAGGTGAAGTCGAGTAGGCTTGCAATGACTGATGAAGAAGTTGGTAAGTTTTTGTTCCGCCACTGTTCTGCTGTTGGCTCCAGAGAACTTTAGATGAGGTCCTACAGGCTGACCGTGCCAGCTAATCATGCTAGGCGTTATAATCACTGCTTACCAGGTACAAGTAACAATTGTACTTCTAAGCCCTTTGTGAGGACTTTTTTTCTGTGGCTCTCTTAACTCTTGCAGTTCAAGGTGATGTCTCAGCTCCAAACTGGAGAAAGAAGGCAGCGCACAGGGGTGCCGGTTCTAAATCTTGCATGCCTATTCTGCCCTTTCAGCTAAGATTTTCTGCAGTAAAGAAATACTGAACCCCTAAACCACACATAGGAAAACTGATCTCAGATGTCTAAACAGCCTTAGAGCAGCAGGAGTTAGGAGCAGTGTTACTGGAGGCTGTATTTGCCAGCATGGCTGTGTGATGGGACTTGAAAAGTAGTGAGGGCATTTGCTCACCTCTCATTAGACGGAGCAGCCTGGCACATGTCAGGAATCAAAGCAGTGTAACAGAAGAAACTCCTTCAAGTGGGTAGAAAGACAGTGTAGTAAGGCTTTGAAATTGCTTAACATCCTAATGAACTGGAGCAGGATTTACATATAAATGATGTCATAAGAGTATATTCTCCATAATGCGCTGCCAGTAAGCACCTCAGTATTATTCATTTTGATATCACCCCACACTGTGAAAACATGCATGAACCAATAGAGTTTTACTGTGTTCTACAGGGTAGAAAAATAATTATAAATAGAAATAAAAAGGAAATACTCATTATTATCTGTTGTCAATTTACTTGATAATGACCCACATAGTTACAACCAACATCCCTCATGTCAGAATTTCATGCTACAAGTGCCTTCACAGTTTAAAATAAAACTGCTGTGATATCCTGTGCTGAATTACCAAATATCTGAATAATAATAATTTTAAAGGCATTTGAAAAAAATAAGCTTCAATTTACAATGATTTTCAATCAAATATAGAAATTTTTAAGTCTTTGTCACTCTACAATCCACATTTCCAGAAGGCTCCCGATTTTTTGTCTCCCTACCAGCAAACATTTTCACTGTATTACCAGTAACAGCACCAGTGATTCACACTTACTTTGCTTTCTCAGAAGAACCCAAATGCTCTGGAGATTGTAGTATGTGAAATACTGATCCTGCAAATAACAACAGGCAGTGGAAAAAGCAGCCCTAAAGATCAGAAAGAGGGACCCATGTTTAATCCCTTGATTATCTGCTCTGAGAAAGGTCATAGCAATACCTCACATAATTTGAGACAATAAAACTGCAAGGGAAGTTGGAGTTCATGGGAGGAGGTAGCGTTGTATCAGAGAAGATATTTTTCTCTATAGTATTTTTATAAGTAAACAGCAGAATCACTTTACCAGCTAAATAATCTCCCTACGTATCTATTCAACAATTTTCAATCACCATTCACTGTTTTTCAGATGAAAGAAGGAGAAATTATGAAAGCCCTGGTGGATTTCAGGAAGTCCTTGGCAAGCCTTCCCTTTTTGGGATTTAATGTCGTCTTTGGTTCTTTTGGGGAAGTGGGTGGACATTTAAGGCTCAAAGGGGTAGACAGTTAAGATTCAGAGGCTTAAACTGTGTGTATAACTTGAAGTGGAGTTTCTCAGAAGGCTTTACTGTTTTCCCTGGAGACTTCACATCTGTTTGATCTCTACTGGAAGACTGCCCCACTGTGAGATCCCCTTAACTGAAGATGTCCCCAGCATTTATATGCTACTTCTGGGACTTTGTGAACTGCCTTTTCCCCAGGGAGCACTGCTATCATAGCAGTGCATAAATCAGAACTGGAACTTTGATGTAAATGGGGCTGAATTCACTAATTGCTTTAAAAGCTTTGGTGATTTGCATTGTCCCAGAGGACATGGAGTTATAGTGGTTCAAAGATCATACCATGCTTTGATGTTGTCAGGGCTGGATTCATTATTGCTTGAAACTGTAAGAACAAAGCTTTACGTGGACACTGGAAATTAGCTGGGAGCCAGCACAGGGGTGTGATCTACACGATTTTCTTCTCCAAGCTTAATAAACCTTAGAAAACCCCAGCATTTTCTTGGTTTAGAGAATTTATTTTTTGCAGGTGGGGTTGAATGATGCCTGAGCTCAGCTAGAGCCAGCTGCTTCATCCTGAAGCTGACTCCTTGGAGATGTTAGGACATTTCACAAATGCTGAGCTTGGGTATTGCTAGCAGTTTGACTGTGGAAAAATTGCATGTGGCTGCTGTTGTGGTCAAACGGCTTCCCAAGCTTAGCAGGAACTACTAGGTATCAAAAATTATAGAGGTTCATATTATAATGTCAAGCTCTGTGTCCCACAGGAAAGCAGTATTGGACACAGGCCTTCTTGCACTGTTTTGGTTATTGTTATCTGCTGCTTTTCTGGACCATCGGCAGCCTGGTTTGTGATATATCAGGGTAACAGCCACTGCATGAGTCTGCCTTACTGTACACGTGAGGTAGCCTTTCTGTACATCCATCAGTTGTCTCTCTGGAACTGCTCTTTGGTTGGGGTCTCCAAAATCTTAAGATAGCTTTGGTCATGGATAGATCCTTGCAACTTCAGAGCTCAAGCCCCTTTATTCAGAAATTGCACTCAGACTTCAGAGCACAAAATTGTAGGGTACGTGCAAATTTTAGTCTAGCTCTATGGATCAGGAAAACAAGTCTATTACCTTCCTAGGATGAAGTTCACTCATTATACTGCTTACAGAGCTCACATACATGTAGGAGAAAAATCAGATTAATTGTGAAGCCTGCACAGCAATAATTTAAAATACACACATAGGATGGAAAAATCGGTAACATAATAACAATAATGAAATCAGTAATAATAGTAATTAACAATTCCTTTTCCAGTCCAGGCAAGGAAGAGTTAAAACAGTTTGTACCAATTATTGACTACAATATCTGCAAATGATTGCATAAAATTTCCAAAATATGCCTGCAAGCTTCTATTATTGATGTTGTGCCCCAGGACATGCACATATGGATTTAATTGTCTAAAGTGTTTTATTAATTAAATTGCTATGATTTACCTCTCCCATGTTAGCATTTACAGTTTATGAAACAGCTCATAATTAGGAAATGACTATACTGATGTTGCTTGTTTACTTTGCAAGCAATACATAACAGTGCCACACTCCTCTTTTAAACCCACCCTCCCAGGCTACCTTTTTTCTAGCCCGATTAATAGGCAACTGCTGCTGGTGCATTAAATTGCTTTTCAGATACGTGTAGAGGGGAAGATAACTGCTAGGGTTACTGCTGCTGATAAAGTGCACAGCAGCATCCTTCTTCCTAGACAAGAAGCTTCATCCAGAGCTCACTGAAGTTAATGGACATCTTCCTACTTGCATTAGTGTTTTTGTTCTGTCCCAACAAGCAAAAATTAGGATTTTTTTCCCTAATTATAGTATCATGTTGAATGAGGAATCCCCAAAATACTCTACCCAGGCAAATGCTATTTTATTCTCGTATACAAGGGTTTGAGTTTTCTTTCCTGACTCTCAGAAAGATTTTCTAGAACACTTATGAATAAATGCCCTGAAGTTTTGCACAACTGGTTTTATTCAAATGAAAGAAAGTGTGTAAGTTTTATGCAGAAGAATATTCACCAATGAGTAGATAGCTATTACTGCATCAAAAGGTTACTTAACCAATCTTAATGATAATTCATCTCTGTCTGAAAGTATTATTAAATCTATAGTTAATCTCCATAGTTCAAATTTTGTACATGTATTTGCTTATTTGGAGAATGTAGATACCATGTAAATAAGTCATGCATATATGTGGAGGAAGAGAGAGAAGAAAGGAGTGTTATTACACATGATAGATTTTAAGACTAGAGTGGAAGAGTATGATCTCTTGAGTGAAATATGGCACAAAACGTCACTCAGTCATTCCTGTAAATATTCTTACTTCCGTTCTGCTGCTTTTCACACTGGGATAAGACTTTACATAGGCACAGCATCTTGCACTCCTACAAATTCCAAGGAGTTTTACAATCTTTGATGATGCCCATCACCTCGGTACTCTGCTCTCCCCAGCTTCTTACTGAGTTCAGTAAGAGTTGGGATGGGCACAGTGCAATCAATGGCAGTGACTCTGCTGCTGTCCGTGCTGGCTTGTTTGTTAAGCAGGCTAAAACCTGCCTGCCACTTTGGTTGAAAGCTGCATTTTAAAAAACACAAGTTTTGCAGAGGAAAGCCAATGATATGTAGGATGAGAATCAGGACTTAAGATGTTCACACGGCAACTGGCATTTTCTTCTGAAAGACTGAATTTATTCTTTCCTATGAAACAAAAATTTTGCCCAGCTTAAGACTTTGTTTTGTTGTTCTAGCAACATAGGAAAGGTCTGGATAGTGCCACATCTTACATTCCTCTGCTTATGCAATGCTTAATAGAGGCCTTCCACTAGACAACAGAAGATAAAGCAACCTTTGGGCTGCTACTATAATTGGTTTTAGCAGCCCTGGACTGTTTTAGTGGTTTTGGTAAAACATAAAGTTGTCTTACAAATCATTCTTGCCCCTGTGGCTTATTGAGAAGTCGTTGCATAGTGAGCTATACTTCAAAGAGGGAAATTAATAATGGATCTACATGTAAAAGTTCTTTGGGGAGAGATCATTACATGGGATTTACTGACACTGTTGTATTGACTTTGATTCTATTTGATGAATTAGTGAGGTCACATCCATCTTCAGTCTGGTTGATTTCTTTCTTCTTTTTTGCTTTCTCTGTGCAATAGGAACAGAAAATTTCTGCAAAGTAGAAGTGCACTGTGAGACA
Source organism: Patagioenas fasciata (assembly GCF_037038585.1). Classification (NCBI taxonomy): domain Eukaryota; kingdom Metazoa; phylum Chordata; class Aves; order Columbiformes; family Columbidae; genus Patagioenas; species Patagioenas fasciata. Next base: position 92,673,803 of record NC_092521.1, read on the forward strand.
GCTAAAATCAATTAAAAGGGAGCTTTCAGATAGGATTCCATAGCCTTATTTAATGCTTTTAAACAGCTCTCTAGTTTTCCAAAATGTTCATCAAAACAGTTCTGCTTAGTCCTGTGAAGCCTGCTAGGCACGTAGCATCTTTGAAAACTGGGTCCTTTCTGTAGGTGCAAAAATACGACCACCTGTAAATGGTAACTCGAACATCATTTACCCCTTAGAGGCATGTTCTCACGTGACACAAGTATTTGTTATCCCAGGCTTAGGTTTTCAAACATAAATACCTTTGGCTTATACTGCTTTACTACTGTAAGTACACTAGTACTTTTACTCACACTTATGGAAATAAAGAGTAATTTCATAGGAGTCAGGATAGTTCCTTCTGCATAAAACCAGTGAAAGTGAGAAAGAAAAAAAAGAAGCCTATCCATTTCTACCATTTCCAAAGACACAGTGGACTAGGAGCCTGTACATACCCTGGACTTGTCTCTCCTGAGGAAATATAACACACTGGCTACCATCCTTCTAATACACTTTCAGGAGTATCCAAGCCACACTGATTAGCATTCAACTGTTGAGACCTTTCTTCCTCTTTGATTGATGGAGGGTGACAGGAAGGTGATTCGGAGGAGAAGCCTGATTTGGGTCTAGGTCTTGCTGTGGAGCCTTGCTGGAAAACATCCTGAGCTGGGTAATGGCCACGCTCCATGCCAGCTCTTAACTTCATGGCTGGGTGAAAATCAACTGCACACCTCTAGTGGTGCTTTAGTTTTCCTAAGAGGGAAACAGAGGAATGAAGGCAAAGAGAGCCCTGTCGCATCTCACAGAGGTCTTTCCATCCTCACACCGCTGCCGCTTGGAGGAAAGATATATTGGAAAGATCAGCTTTCCATTCCCAGAGTGGCAAAATTCACTTTCCCTGCAGCCGAGAAACTTTGAGTGGCTACTGCACAAACCACGCCACAGGCTGTAGTCTTTCCGAATGCTAATGGACAAAGGCACTTTCTTTGCCATCACGTGTGTGCTTCAGGCAGCCTGCACCTTCAGGAGGTGATTTCAATAGGATTCCAATTAAAAGCCCCGGAAGAAATATTTCTTGCTCTTTTCCTTGTAAATATTTTAAGTTTGGTTTGCTACTGGAGTTTTGAAGCAGGTATCTGTGCAATTAAAATACCAGTTATATTGCTTCTCAGTTTCATTTTGTCATTCACTCCTCTACAAACTCCCTCACTATATCTAATAAAACAACAACAACAAAAAACCAAAACAAAAGACAAAAAAAACCAAACAAACCCAAAACCACCGAACCTAATGAGAAGAGGACAAAAAAAAAAAAAAAAAAAAAAGGGAAAAATAAATGCATGAAATCCTCAAAGATACAATCTTACATTTATAGGACTCAGAAAACCACTCAGTACCAGCACCTGGTGTAATGTTTAGCTCCATGAGGGCAATAGCAGTATATCTACTATAATAATGGTTTTGCCTCTTCATAATATTAATTGATTGAATTTAAAATGGCAACATCAGTGTCAGCATGCTGTCTTTAAATCCCTGCCACGATTTTCAGTATGTGTATGAGGGTTTCTGGCTGGAGCAGCAGGTGGACAGCCCCTGGCTGGTGCAGAGCTCTGTTGGATTGCTGCGCTTGGCTGCAGTAACCCCTGAAGTGCTTTCCCCTTATGGAACAACTCACCTTTGCTATCATGGACAATGCAACAAGCAGCCAGCACTGAATATGGGTAATGCCGCTGTGCACTCCAGTGCCCTGCTGCGGCTGTTGGCTTCTAAACTAAAAATGACAGAGGAAAATTGATGTAGTATGTATAAAAAGAAGACTGTTTTTAAAGGCATGCATACAAATCTTGCCACCAAACAATGTTCTTCAAGAATAAAATTTAATTTCCTAACTGAGAGCTTGGTCCAAGGCTTAACAGAAACAAGAAGAATGTTTTCTGATGAATTCTTCGAGCTATGGATAAAGTCCTTTGAGCAAAATTTTCTTCTCTCACCCATAATTCATGTAAGTAGGCTGTAGAATTCCTGATTAAAACAATATCCCTTAAACTGTACTTTGTAAGAAATAAGGACCATGACTGTTTCCTATGCCTTTTCACAGCTAAAATATACCCAAAGCTGTGAAGTACTGCATGTTGCTGTGGCCTTAAGTGTAAAAAAAGCCCATCTGTTTGCACGGTCAGATTTTCAGAACTGCTCATCTGGCACAGAAGGACCAAACTAAATATCCAGAGCCATGAGATGAGTCCTCAGACAACACCAATCCTAGCACTCCTCTGGTGGCATTAGGACAGGACACGGTGGCTGTGGATCCATCCCGTGGCTTCCAGCAGACATCACCACATTAGTCCATATTGACTTATGGTTCTTTTCTAAGTCATAGCAAAAGGTGGTCATTTCAGGTGCCCAGAAAGTGAAGCTGAAGCCTTCTAGTGAGCCCTCACTCAAAAATTTGACCCCATGGATGCCTCTGTCAAGTTGCTGCAAAATGAATACTACGTTAATAGTAAGATTGCAGTACATATGGAAGCCACACTTTTTCACCCATGAAAAGATAAATTTATGTCATTTTCCTCTTCTATTTTATCTCTTGCAACAGTATTAATCGGCCCCAAGTGACATCTTTTATGATGGCCTTTTTTTATTAAGTGCTTAGCAAAACCTGTATTTCTCCAGAGCACTCAGGGGCCACTAGTGTGAATTTGTCATTAACATGCTAAAGAGTTCTGCTCCAAGAATAGTGTGACCTGTTCGTTTGTATGTTAATAGAGCTCATGTCTAGAAAGATTGGAAGGCAGTCTTCCACTAGGCACAGGCTACTCCTGAGAACAATGCAAAGGGCTCCTATGAAATAATAAATGATAATGATAATAATAATAATAATGGTGCTTTTCATTCAAACAGCTCCGAGAACCCTGCAAGGTAATCAGGCCTCACAGCAATTCTGGGAAGTAGTATCTCCTACCAATTTGTTGTAGGAACTGAGAAAGAGTAAATGGGAAAAGAGTGAGATTTGCCCTGGACTTCATGTGAAGTCAATGGGAGAGCTGTGGATAGAAGCCTGAGTCCTGATCCATAATACCCTGCAGTCTTAATGTAAGGCAACATTGCTCCAAACAGTGCAAAGAAGCACAGCGGATTTAGAAGATCAAGAATCTTCTCAAGAATAATATGTTAGTATCCGCCATTTTTTTTTTTTCAGTCTGAGTTCCTGAAATCAGCTTCTGTATAAACACAGAAATAAAAGTGCCCTGCTTTTCCGTGACACTGAGCATACACAGCTAAATATTAGTTTAAATCTAGGCATCTTAGTATGAATTCAGATAACTGTCTGAAACATCTGGTCTTCAACCTGCTGGCAGTTCAGCACCACAGGTAATAGAAAATGTGTATCTGGCTGTTATTTGGTGTACACTTGATCTGTTTGTGACATGTTTGTGTTATGGCTAACGTGTAACATATCATTGTTAGAATAATAGAATGGTCTCATAGGATGATGTTACATTGCAAAGATATACTGCTGACAGAGAGACAGACTGATAAGAGAAGCTCCTCATCTCCTGCAGCTTGAGCGGTGTCACCTGAGCACAGGAGTGACAAAGTTCCACAGAAGCACTTCAAAGTTTTCCTCACACTGATCCAGGAACCCGAATCCTTCGGTAAGCAAAGACTCATGCCCACAGTGTGTGGTAGGAACATCTCTCCCATCTAGCTCAGCCACTACGGGATTTAAACGGATATATAAATGCATTCCTGACAGCTCCATTAAGTACTTTTGAAATAAATTCAAAAGGCTCACTGGAGAGAATGGAAAAGGTTGTGTCTGCCTTTTACTCTGTCAGTTCCCTCATTACCCAGTTAGAATTAAGGGGAAGGATGCAAAAGTCACTTGCTGCTTCTTGCTGGGTCCAGATTTAAAATACAGCTCTGTGAGAGAGCTGTGAATTGCATGTTCTCAGCTCACTACTTATTCTGAGAAGCTTTTCACATCACACGAACAGTGCAAATGGCCAGAATTAAATTTAGTAGGGCAGGGCAGGATAGCAAAGTTCAACTTGTAGTTTTCCTCTGTCCCTAGATTTGCAGGTTTTGCAGATGAAGATATCCTTAATTCCCCTTGTCAGCCACTCATGTGAACTGATAAATAGAGCAAAGCAGGTGTATGTGTATGGTAGAAACAGTTACATCTTTGATCAGAGTGAGGGTGTTTGGCTCAAATCTGTACCTGCGTTTGTGTATTTGCCGTTGTGCCCAGAGTGGATGTAGAGCAGACCAGGAAACCAACAGTATCTTTGCCATGAAGAACATTTAATCTGAGGGTCAAGGTGAAACAATAAAACATATATATATAACTGTTTTGCCATAAGAATAAGACAGGTTTATCTGGCCAGTTGCAAGGAGACATATTTAAAGGAATAATTTAGGGGAAGAAAACTAACTGCTTTAATGAAATAATGGCAGGTACTTGGCAAGAAATCCATAAAAAGATTAAAAATTATTCAGTAGGCAGGAATCAGAAGAGACCACAAACATAATCCAAGAATTTTTTAACTGCATTCAGATGAAGCCAGAAGTTGCCACTGTATGGTTACAAGGGGTTTTTTTTCCTGTTCTGTTTTGTTTGTTTGTTTTTTGGTTCATTGGTTTAGTTGGTTTGGTTGTTTGTTTTAAATACAAATGGAAAGAAAGTAAGTGTCTAAAACTGCTGCATACTCTGCACTTCTGGCTCTCATCTAAACCAGAGTTTAGCCATGCTATGTAGAAGTTCTTCCTGTTCTTCTTCAAGGATTTTGCATTTTATGCTAAGGATTAATGTTATCTGCCACTCAACAATCAAATTATGTATTTTATCCAGCAAGGTAAACATCAGACAATGTCCAGAGATATCACTTGATAAACTATCAGAGAGTCAAATAATAGGGGGATTTATGCCAAAAAAAATTTGAAAGGAGAAGAATAGAAGGAATACTCAGCAATTTCCCTTGATTCGAGGAATGGGTTGGAGTTTACTTGAATTCAGGGAAGTAAAATCAACCAAATCATACTCTGTGTGGATTGAAAACAATGATGTCTAGCAATAGGGGGAAAGTGTTGAAAACCTGAGAGATATGAAGGAGAAAAGAGGCATAAAAGTTTATATATATATATTTCTTTTAAAGTAGAATGGAGGAGATCCAAAAGTGAAAACTGGGAGAGAACACAAACATTTTGGAGAAGGCTTTGTATAAATGATTTTTTTTTTGACATCTTTACTTCCATATATATTCATGGGATACAAACTTCATCCAACCTAAGGACCACACTCACTGTTGCACCCCAGCTGTAAACAACTGTAGCCCAGAATATTTTTAAAGCTCATTTTACTGATTACAATAGTCAGAGTTTCCCATCAGCCACACAAGGCGATGTAACTTTAGGCCATTTGATGTATCTCAGCCTAGTTGTAAAACCAGAAATCTAATATACTTAACTGATAGAGTCACGTCAAAATCAGCAATGAGCTCCTAATTTCAATAACCCAATTTAGAAGTGACAGATCAGCTAAGGAAAAGTTAGAATCAGCTCACAAAAGCACTTATGACCTCCTTCCAAAGGCCACCAACAGAGAATTTTGGTAAAAGAATTAATATTAGTTAGATTAGGGTTGCACATCACTCCGGGAATTACCTGTCAGCTAGAAGTAAAAGAGATGATGTCTATCTTACCAAAGTAAGAGATTTAAATTTTGTTGCAGGTTGCGTGAAACTGTTTCTCTAGGTATTTTTTTTCCTGAGAAACAAATACATTTTTATATTATTTAGATAACATGTCATTAAGTAGCCAGGTTATTGTTTAAAAGGGGAAAAAAACCCTCCAAATCCCCCTGCCTGTTGTGCTCTCCATGCTCAGAGGGCGACACAGGAGCACAGTAAGTAAAAAAAAAGGGAGAAACAGAGAATGTTTAACATTCAGAATTTGTCCACAGCTGATAATTTATTGGAACTCATCTGTAACAAGGCCTGGCACTGATTTATAAGTTGATCTGAAAAATAAATAAAAGTGATAGAAACCTGCATTCGGTTTTAATGATAGACTGTTGCAGCGTGAAAAGTAAGGATATGAAACATTGCAAGGAAATTAGATATTATGCCCTGAAGACAACTGCAGCTACCAGCCCATTAATTGTTAGATATTTATTATTAAAAATTTCTTTTCATGAGTGACTACAGAATATTTGCGCCCTTAAAGTTGTTGAGTTCTGACATGAATGAATCATATGAAGCTCATTTTTACTTCCCTCTGTGTGTGCATGTGTATGTGTTTGTGGAGCTGACAAGGTAGCTGACCCAAAAATGTGATGAATCTTTCCTGCACAAACACAAACACACAAGTGCTGCCTCTGAATCGATCCTGAATAGGATAATGAATGCTGGGAAGTTTGTTAATGTTCTGAATTTCAATAGCAAGGGGCTTGAGGATGCTGGGAAACAAGTTCCTCTGGAATCAAGAGGACCCAGCTCTGTTTCCACTGAGATGAAGAGCATCTCCAAAGAGCTCTGACAATTTGCACAGAGATCCTGCAAAGCTGCCAGAGCTTCACTGATTATACACCAAGCACTGCAGAAAGGAGGAGACAGGTAAATAGTAAAACCCAGCAGTGTATATTTGACAAACCGAAAATAAAGGAAGTATCATTTTAAGAAGTGCTCTAAAGCTCTTGGCAAATTGAGCATTATATCATGCCGTAAAAATTCAGAGGAAATTCAACCAAATAAATTCTGAAACAAAAACAGTTCACAGAAAGGCAAGGCCACCAAACACATCCTCCTACTTCTCCACTCAGCTTACAAAATAGCCAGAACTGCTCATCTTTGGAGGCAGCAATACCCAAAGGAAAGAGCATGCACAGGACCAATACATGTAAGGCACAGCACGAGGAGCTGTGTGGCTGTGTGTTTATTGCCACATTGTCTTGCTGAGTGACACTGGCTGCTGACCTGCCTGTAGAAATACAGATAATAGTATGTCCTTTCTTTTAAAAACACTTTGAGGATAACTGATGAAAATAGGAAAGAGACTGGAAGATAAAAGTATAATGTTTTATTATTACATGGTCGTTATATTGCAGTAGTATGTAGTTACGAGACATTGCACAAACACATCAAGAGAAATGGTCCCTATCTCAACCAGTCTATGAAACACCTGTCTCAGATTTTGCTATTAGTTATTAATAGCAGTTATAATAATTAAGTATGAAAGTAACGTGGCTACAGAAACTTAATGGAGGAAGATCAGATGTAAAATCCTCACTACTTGGATTGTCTGAGGCAAACATTACCATCATGAGCTTGCACAGTGTTTGGATCATAAGAGGCAATTCTTGACTCCCCCTGCCTGGACACCTTCCTGTGTAACCTGATCTAGGTGTTCCTGCTCCAGCAGGGGGATTGGACTGGATGATTTTTTGAGGTCACTTTCAATCCCTAACATTCTGTGATTCGGTGACTCTACTACAAGCAAAACAATATCTGCATCCTTGTTCCGCTTTTCCTTTCCAAGTTGTATAAGGCTTGTTATCCCTAGTTCTCCATCTTCATTTCTCTTAGAAAACCATATCTCTAAGGCAACACGCGCTGTACAAACAAGGTTTTCAAGAGCAGGGATATGTTTAGCTCATAGTAAAAGGTGTCTGGTACTTCATCTGTCCTTGGGATATGAACATTTCTTCCTCCATAATGAAATATAACTTACAATCTACATTACTGTTATTTCCTTGTAGGTATTCATTTTGTCCTTCTAACAAAGATAAAATCTGTGAGGCCACATACTTTCTTTTCAGAACACAGATTTACAAAGGAAGAACATTTTATGCAGTGCAAAGAAGACAGGCAGCTATTAAAGAAGATTCATAGTTATAGGCAAATATATTAATGGTGGGGTTAGCTCCTGAAATGAGAATTTATAACATGCCTTAACCTAATCCCTCATTAAGATAATTTATTCCCACCCTCAAGGTCTCACATCACAGCTAGCACTAGGCAAATAATTAGTAACAAACAATTCATTTGATCAATTTCAACTCCTCTTTTCTAATGAATTGTCAGCCAACGCAGTACAATTTTCTCAAATATATTTATAATTCAACATTATTTGCCAATTTTCGTGACAAATTTGTAGCCTGTTGTTTATCCAGGAGGAGCTGGTAGCAAGTCAGGGAATTTTGAGTTGATGTACGGATCGAGTTGACTTTGTGAATACTCAGGCTTTCAAGATTTTAACATTATTTCTCCTAAATAAAGTCGAGCACATGAACATTTTAATCCGTAACACACAGGTGAGGGTGGGAGTTCTTTGCTTTGGGGTTGCTTTGCCAAAGAGTCTCCCAGCTCCCTTTGTACCTTGGTGGGAAAGGGACCTACTTCCGTTTTGCTGCTGTGAGAGAGCATCCTGGCAGAGAGAAGACTGCAAGCCTGTGTGCTAATTAAGGTCGCCTTAGGAAGTTACAGCATCAGGAGCATTTCCTGATGAATCTCCAGCAAGTATCCAAGCACTTGCTGAAGTACTGACTAAGCTCTTTGCTCAGCTGCCCTTCTGCCTGCTGTGGGGAAACCTGAGGGAGTCTACTTAGTAAATGTGGTGTCCAGGGGACTGAAAGGCTAGGAAATGAATTGGGGTCTCTGACACAGCCATATCTGGGCCACCACAGCAGCCCTGGAAGGTATTTTCAAACTACATTTTTAATGTTAGATGAGCCAGAATGAGAGCAGTTATCAAGCTGATAAAATTCTTATTTCTCTGTCAGCTGATGGGAGTAAAGCTACATGATACTGTTTCCCGAAAAAGCAGCATAAAGCCACTGTCCAAAAGTGCCACCTCTAAAACAAAGGAAGAGAAACACAGCAGTTAAGGTATAAAGGCACTAGGCTGGGATCCAGCAGGCCCATGTTAAGAGTCTCCCTGTACAGCATGCCTGTGTCAGCCGTCCTCTTGTCTTTTTCTGTGAAACGGGGAGAAATAGTTCGTCACTTTTGACGTGCGGCTGACCGCCTGTTGATTCTGTTCGCTTTCCATGAGGAGGACGACCTCATACTGCAGGGCTGTTTGGGAGCCAGCGGGGCAGAGCTGGGCAGGTGTCACTCCAACACGAACAGCAATAGCCAGGCAGTTCAAATACTCTCTCTAAACCAAGCATTGTAAATCCTGAAAACTCAATTAAGGTTAAACTTAGGAGACAACACAGAACAAAGCAGAGAATGTAACTGAAGCTCCCAACCTCACCTCAGCCCTGAAGAGACACAAAGCTCTAACTATTTCATGACAGAGAGGCATTTTAGCTCCTCAAAATTAAGCACCTTTAAAACAATGCTACACAGTTTCCTTCAACATTTTATCCCTTGCATGCCTGGATGGAACGCAGAGAGAAGGTGGATCTGTTTGGGCAGGGAGGGCAAAGTGGCAAACTATGCTGTTCTGGCTGGGGATAGTTACAATTTCCCCATAAAATGTACATTCTGTGCATTATTACACTATCAAAACCTGAACTTACTTTTAATTTAGCTTAAGACTTTCCTTAGAATAAACTAATTCAAATATGGTATTACATGAATACCAATTTAGAAACTCAAAGTACTAGCACTCAATATTCCTAATGAAGACACAACTAAAAAATTAAAAAAAGCCCATGGTCATGCAGGCCCCTACTCCAAAAAAATCTTGAGCAAGAGCAAAGATAAGCAAGATAGTATTTTGACATTTTTCCCCTTTACTTGCTGTTTTAGAGGATCTTCAGAGTGGCCAGATCTCTAAAGGATGGGTCAAACAGGCCCCAATATTTCTCCACATCAAGAATGCACTCTTGACCTCCTGCTAAATTGCCATCCCAGCCTCACTTTGGAGGAGCAACAGAGATGTAAGGAACAGATTCTCAGGTATTGATGCTCCAGCTACAATGCTAGGGAAATATAAAGAGTAAAATTGAACCAAATCATTTGTAAATGTGCTGATTCAACTTCATCCTGTAAAACCAGTAAGATACAATGCTCTTTTTACAGAAAACCTACATAGAAGACCTAATTCTATTATTTCACTTCTCTGCTGGCTACAAAAATGCTGAAGTAGATTATGTTGTACAATGCGGTGGGACAGTGTCCCTCCATCTTTCCATCCTCATATTTGAGGATACCTACTGTATTAATTAGCATGATCTCCAGTAACATTACAGCCTTCTCAAGAAAAAGGGATTGAAAGAGACTCCATCAGCCAAGGCGACTGGTCTGGTAACTAGACCACTGGATAAAAGTCCCGTGTGCTTCTGTCATTCTTTTGTTTCTTTTGGCTTTTGAATGGTATCATTAACTAAAAATGTAACATCTCGGATCAAACAGAGTTTTCCATTAAGTGCAAACTGTTCTTCCTTGGATTTTGTTTTTCTGGAGAAACCTCTGACTCTCCTACCATAAAAATATTTTCCCTAATCATTAAATCTACCCTCAGCCCAAGCCAAGTATTATACACTCAATTGCTTCAGTTTGGCTGTTGAGTTTTAATAAGTTTAAATTGCTGAAACAGGGGGAAGCTAGTCAATCTCCTTTTGTAGCAAACTATATGCTTTTGCTTTTCACGTTTTTCTAGAAAACTCTATTTGTACCCACAATTTTATTTAAAATTCATCAATTGTTGTTATTCTGCATAAACCCCTAATTTCATGCATACTGAACATATGAGTTCACAGTAGTGCGCTGTCCTTCATTCACAAGGAAAGGTCTCAAATACTTAATTTTTCTTCAGGAAAGATGTTTGGGTTTTGTGGGGTTTTTTGTTTGCTTGTTTGGCTTCTTTTTTTTTTTTTTTTTTTTTTTGGCAGATCAGGAGCACTAGTTCCTCTGTTTCAGGAAGAAATCCCAAAGACATGAGATTCTGTTTTTCTGAGGTTTCTGCTCTGCTCTGAAATGTAAGTAGCAGTTAGAGTCTTCTTGCGGTGAAATAACAATACATCTGCAGTCCATGCTGCTCATATGTGTCAACAGGCTTTATGGTACATTGTGCAATGCACTGCATTCAATTGAATTTGTATGTATTTGCAGTTATTGCGCTATCTATAGATTTTAATAGACAACAGTGTAGAAAAAGGGAGACATGACTGAATGGTACTGTATTAATCCATTGTTTATAGAATAATCTGCAGTAGTGTCAGCCACAGACTTCTGAGTAACAAATGTTTTTGGATACCAGCATTTCAGAGGCAAAGAGACTAAATTAAGTTAGAGCCATAAGCATCATTTATTTCACACAGTCAAAACAAATCATCAATTGACTACACACATTCATTGAGAGCTAAGGGAGTCAGGATGTAGCTCAAGCAGTGAGATGAAATTACACTTGTTAGAGAAATGTGTTGTTTTTATTTAGCAGTAGGGTAATATAACAAATATAAACTCACACTTGATATTAAGTGGTTTAGCAGAGAGAGGGCATGTTGACCCCTATGACAGTGTGCAACTCACATGCTACTGGTGTTTTAACAGTTGGATATTAATAGACTCCACAAGCAATGGAACTTTCCTATGATTTTTCTCCATCTTTTCTTGTAAAGAGAGTTCTGAGGTTCTGAGGTTAAATGTGTATTCAAGGAAGTACGGCTGCATCCCCCTGCTCAGTCTCAGATTTAATCCAGCTTCTTGCAAAATGTAATGAAGTTCATATCACAGATACATGAAAGTTAATGCAAGATAGGGAAGAATGTGATCTTACACTGTCAGCTATTCCACAGTAAAAACCTATATGCTCAATACATATGAGATAATTTGTGGGTTTTTTTCAGTGAGAAGTATGCCGAATGTAGTGTGTGGCAGCTTTCTGAGTCTCACATCACAAAAATTTGTGGGCACAAAACTCTTAGGTGTCTATCATCCATTTAAAGGAGCAAAAGTTTTACATATTTTGGGGGATCTGGTCTTCAATGTTTACAATAATTCAAGACCTTCTTTGCATAAAGAAATACTACACATATCCTTAGGTCAAAAGGATAACAAAAGACTAATCCTGTGAACACTCAATAAGGTCATAGTTATCATGGTGAAAGGAATGCAAAATAATAGAAAAATTACTTGCATTGTATAAAACTAGTAACCAGGATGCCATGTTTTTAACTGGTATTCTCCAGTTAGACTACAGGAATAAAAAAAACCCAAACCAAGAAACACAAACCCAAAAAGGGTGAGGGGAGAGAAGCAAATACAGAGATAAAACCGCAGGCAATCCAGCGTGGGTTGCTCCTCTGACCAAAAAAGGACCTTCTCCTGAAGGCCCATGTCCGCATGTAGCTGCCTCAGCTCTTTTTCTGCTGCTGCCCTACAACATCCACAGGCAGCAAAACTAAGCTTTTTGTGAGAAATAACAGAAGTAATGGATGCACTGCTAGTCCTCCCTGCTGTGGCAATTTGGAGAGGATGATGTGTTATGCACCATCTTATTTGCTGTTGTGATAAGCTTCAGATATGTACCATTTTTTACTACATGAGGCTGAGAAAATAACAGAGGTTACCAATTCTGTTGAAGCGAGATTACAACAATAGAAATGAACACAGGGAAGAAGAGATGCAGACAGCTCTTACTGTGAGTCTCAATAAATAAACTACACAGGGGACAAAAGGTCAATATTGAAAATTACTTACGAAGAATCCTCTGTGCCTCAGAATATTAATTGGGAAAAATATAAAGAAAACAAAATCAACCGGAACCTCCCCAAGCTGTGCAAAACACAAGTGTCTGCACTTTCAAAAATACAAATTTTAACACTATTCATTACCCGAGAGAGGACAGTTAAAGTGATCCAAGAGTCACAGACCTGGGAGAAGAAACCTACCAGACTGAAGAATCACACACTGAATCCCATACAGCTCCCTTCAGCCACCTGCAGATCTACCAAATGTGGTTTGCTCATTTTCAGTTCGGCACAGATGTTCCCAACTTCGAAGGACCTGCAACAAAGATGACTGACTGAAGCCATCCCATTTCTCACCATGAAGTCTCAGCATAACTAAAAAGAATGTTTTACCCATCGATCAAGGTATACATCTATGATCAGTCTTCACAGTGGATCTCCACAAACAGCAAGGGAAGTTTTGCACAGAGAGAGGCAGCCTGGTGCTCTTCTGCGGTGACTGAATTTGGTGTTTTCAGAACAGTAAAGCAATTAAGGCTCAACAGGATATCAACTGTCTTCCATTACTTTGAAAAAAACCCTGTTCTGATTCTTACTCCAATTACTGAAACCCGCTTCATAGCTGTTGCATGCAACACTATGTAATGGAAAAATAGCAAAAAATTGACGCTATTGCTCTTCAGCGTATCTTAATTTCTTTCTTTTATTGATGTTCTTTCCTCGTCCTACCACAGTGCACAGTGCAAAAATACAGTCTGATAAAAGACACCACATTGCACGTTTTCTATGCATAGCTCCACCTCTTCTCACCACAAATCTCTTGGTAGGAAAAAATCCAGCTCTCCCACCTAGTGACATTTCTATTTAGAAGCCAAACATGTATCATTTGTACACAGCCTATGCTTCAACTTCTTAGAAAAAATGAGCTTTTATCTGAGAAAAAATATATCAAAGCTGCCTTGCAATGCAAAATTTACCAAGTCTAAGATGGTCAATTCAAGCTGCCTTTACCTTTGTGCCCGGAGATTCAAAAACTTTAGGCAGCAACTGGTCTCATTCCTGGCAAGTGTGCAAGCGCAATTGTTTAATCTCAGGCTGCTTTAATCCCAAGAAAGACAGAGTTTGCAAACCAAGATTGTACAACCAGGCATGACTTGTTTATTAAGGAGTCCAGGGAAATCAGGTATGACTCCTGCTAAGGATTAGCTACTTTTCTATCAGTTCTTACCTATGTAATGTAGAATTTCTCTTTTCTTAAAATGAAGGATGGTGATATCACCAAACAGCAAGAGTACAGTCCTCATCTGAAGAGACCAAGCACTCACATTCAGATTTTACTATTAGCTGCACTGCACACGATGGTGTAAACTAGGGACAGAAAACTGCCATTAACCTGAACTGCTTATTAAGGTCATTTTTTTCATGTATTTCTCACTAAAATGATTTTCCAGTACCAAAATTTGGATAGTACACAAAATAAATAATCTTAACTTTAGGCTAGAACAACAAAAGATTAAAGGCATGTTAAAGCCTAAAGAGCTTAAATTTTGCTTAGTCGCTGCATGAAGCCTATATGAACTCTGCTTTATGCATCAAAGCCTTTTACGGGCCTCAAATCCTCTTTGTGGACATGTCCATGCTTGTCCAAATCCTGTGGCTGCAATGTCTATCTCAAACTGAAACACCCACCAAGTTCAAAATAAATAGGTATACCTTTACCTGTTTGTAAGCATAAGCAGATTTACTGGATTAGCTGTGAGAGCATTAACATAGCAGGCTATGATTTTAGACGCGGTGAGCAGAGAAGCCTTTTCTATATTTAAACAGCACTGTTCACCCTTGGATGATGTGGTTTTTCTCTCCCCAGCCACAGCAGTCAGAGCCACGTCTCCCACTCAATGCTAGTCCGAAGGGGTACTTTTAACTTTTGAACTACAGGTCCTGAAAGACGAGATGGGGCATTTCCAGTTCCTATTGCTATAACTTTTTTGCTCATGAGGGACAACTATTTAGCTGGACCTGACCATTCAAATTAAGGCTGAGATGAGTGTCTCGACTTTCTATAGATAGCCTATCACATAATCCACCTTCTAAACATTGCTTGCAGTCCCCTTAATTTTTCATGCTGAGGGCTCTTTATCTAAAATGTGTAGTCTTGCAAAGCATTGTGATAGTTCTCATGGAACAAAACTAGCACGAGGGCTCACAGCTTTTGAAGTACAGAGAAGCATGCAATGAAGATACACCTCTGCATTTGGCACCAGCGATATCACATCATACACAAGAGTTAGCCATGGAACTTTCACAATGTTTCATTACCGAGATGTCACTGCTGCCTCATTCCTGTTCCTCATTTGTGGACAATAGTGTGAAAAAGACTTTCAAGAGGTTTGATTATATTCATATTTATGTTAGGACTGAGTGTCAATAGTTACCGCAATGCTGTGGAAACATAAAGGAGTTCAGGAACTCCGAATGAGGCAAAAGTGAAAAAATAGGAACTGTAGCTTGTCAGGAAAGTCATTCTTCTACAAGTGGTACCAGTAAATGGATCCTATAAATGTGTCTGAATTCCCAACGATTATTTTAGTGGTGTACTGAACCACACACCAACTACTTCACAGACTATAACTGAAGCTACAGCCTTTCTTGTGTAATAACACTGTATTTGTCGTTTCCCAGGGAGATCACCCTGTTCCACAATCTAAAAAACACCTTTCATTTTCTTATGAATGCTGGAGACTTCTGAGATGTCTACATTTCCATAAGACTTCACAGGCAGGAAGCACAAAAGCTCTTCTGAAACTATGTGTAAGACTTGATTTGGTAAATCAAGTTTACTGCTGGTGCTATCTAGAAATTCAGTAAGCTGAGGACAGGTAAGACTTGCTGTTTTACCCCAGAGCAAAGCAGACCTGCTGGCAGCACAGAACCAACCAGACTTAGGCCATAGCCAAAGCCTGCTGCTCTACAGCCCTCGTCCAGGCCTGACAGGATATTTCATTCAGAACACATCACTAAGTCCATTCCAGGAGACAGTTTGCAGCAGAAGCCAAACTTGAAACACTCTGTATTCAGATGTACCATACTAACAAAAGCCAATGGGATATTTATTTCATGTTTTCCCTTTACTGTTGCAGTTACAGGTAAACAGCAGATTACCATTTGACAGATTGTACAATGGTTACAGCGGCATTTATTGTGCATGTGTATTCCAGCACTTCTGAGGTTCAAATGTTCAACCTGACATTGCAATTTTGCTTCAGTTTGACATGGAACTAGGACTGTTGCATGACAGAGATTTTTGCATAGATAATGCTCATATAGATGCCTGATACTACACAACTCTATTTATACCTGGGCTTTGAACAACTAGGATGGCACCCACCACAACTGACCATGTTCATGAAAAATGCTGAAAACCAATAGGCAGCGAACACTGTAGCAACACTTTGAACAGCCACCTGCAGATCAGATGCTGTACCAACACTCAAGAGCATGGTTAAGAGCTAAATGTAGAAAATCAAGAGCAACTTTGAGCTCCTTAATGAATAACTCAAATAGTGCTCTGTCAAGAGAATCAATTTACTCTAACAGTTTCTTGCATTTGCTCTAAGAGATTCACATACTCTCGTTTTGCATTGAGAAGCAGTTACCACATGAAGGTCTCTCTCTCAAAGGGGTTGTGCTCTGAAGCCAGAATCACACCATCAGGTGTTGTCACCATAGCTGCTTCAGTGGAGTTACTGTAGCCAACCCAAACAGAGATAATAAACATACTTAAAACAAATAACACTTTGGAAACAGGAGAAAAAGTGGAAGCATTAGAATCTGGACACAAAGATCGTAAGATTTATGATCACAGAATGATTGATATTGGAAGTCATTTGGTCCACCCCCCCTGCTCAAGCAGGGCCACCTACAGCTGGTTGTCTAGGACAGTGTTCAGATGTCTTCTAAGTATCTCCAAGGATGAAGACTTCACAACCTCTACTGGCAACCTGTGCCAGTGGTTGGCCATCCGGTCCTCAGCAAAAAAGTGTTTCCTGATGTTCAGAGGGAACCTGTTGTTATAGTTTGTGCCCACTGCCTCTGGTCCCGTCACCAGGCACCACTGAGAAGAGTCTGGCTACATCCTCTTTGCAGCCATCCTTCAAGTATTTAAACACATTGAAAGTATTTAAACACATTGATGAGATCCCCTGAGCCTTCTCCAGGCTGAACAGTCCCAGCTCCCTCAGCCTCCTCTCATACGTGAGATGTTCCAGCCCCCTCATCATCTTCATGTTCCTTTGCTGTATTCTCTCCTGTAGCCCCATATCTCTCTTGTCCTGGGGAGCCCAGAACTGGACACAATACTACAGGCGTAGTGAAGGTTACAAGGTGAAACTTTACACTGAAAATAAAAGACCAAGAAAAGAAGCAGCATAAAACTGAGAAATCTGACAAAGTAAAAATATTTAAATATCCAGAAGTGTAGAGAAGCAATACATTACTATCATACCTCAAGAAAAACAAAACACAAAAAAAAAGCAGAAATTGATCCAAGTATAGAAAAGAAGCGTTAAGTCAGCATTATATTCTAAGCTGAGCATTTGTGTTCAAATGTTCTTTATTGCGTTACTATCTTTGCTTCTCCACAAGTGAATGGCAAAAAGATACAGATCCAGCATGACATCACTGTGTTCCTCAGGTTATGACAATTCCTCTTGTTACAACAATTCCTCGCCGTTTTCCAATAGTTGCAGCTTTTGACCAGTAGCCAGGTGGATTGAATTCAGACCAGTCACCTGAAGGGGAAGGTCATGATGCTTTTCCTACAGCTGCTACTGGCTCTGGCTTGTTCCCATAACAGTGCTCACAGAAAACAGAACAAATCAACAAAGACAACAACAATGCACACAATGCAAAGCAGCTTCAAACAAGCGGCAAGAAGCCTATTTTACAGCTGCCTTAGTTTCACTTTAAATTATGCTAGTATAGAACAGAAATTATTTAAAAATATCCAATACCAGGGTAAAAGAAAACCGAGCTTACAATGGTACTGTTTTATTTCAGGTACAGAAAGGGTCTGTTGGACTTGGGGCATGGAATAATTGAGGGTATTAACATCTATTCCCTGACTTACTATGGCAACTTTGGGCACGTTGCCATCTCTGCTTCATCAGTGGAATGGAGATAGAATTTTTCTGCCTCATAGGCGAGACTAAAATTAATGTCTATAAACTGTCTGAATAGTCAGGACTTCTATATTAAATATTAAAATTAATATAAGGATTTTGAAACAAGTAAAATGTAAAAGAAAAAAACGTTCCGCTAACAAATTCTGAGCTATTACCTAAACCATGTATAAAATCCCTCTAGAAAAAAAAGTATTAATCCACTTAATTACTTCCTTAACTTGTGAAGTTTACTTATTATTTCCTGCCCTCCAGAGTATACATGCAATTCTATACATCTTTCCAGAACAGTAAACAACTCAAAAACTTTCCATGACTGAACAAGCAGTGGTCAAACATAAAAGAAAGACTTGTTTGTGCCTGGGAGCATGGGAGGCGGAAAGAAAAGAAACAATTAAGACAAACCAGGTTAGTAAGGAAGGCACTTACTAAAGAAAAAAGAGCACTTGCGATAATTTATTTCCTCTTCCTTGAGTTCTCAAAGGCAAGCAAGGGAAAAAGAGAGATTTTCTTGGAAGATGGAATGAGGTCAAGGAGTTAACTCATACGTGTACTCATCAAGACCTTTCCAAAAATAATGGAAAGTATAAAAAGGAAAGATTTTTTTTGTGGAGAAAAAAAGAATTTAACAGAATCATCCAGACAGTCATAACTGATATGAAGCAGAAATATGGAATGTGACCAATCTGTAACAGTATAATGTGAGCCCTTAAATGCAGGAATAGAAACCTGAAACAATCCATAGCGCATCAACAGAGCATGTTATAAAGGGAGTCAGCAGCCAGAAGTAAGAAAGACAAGGAAGGAAGACAAGTAGGAATGACATATGCCTCAGTTTAGCTTAAAATGTGTGCTTTGAACTTGCCACACAAGTGGTAAAACAAGAGCAAGAAAACCAGTTTAATGCAGTTTCAAGAAACACTGTAGGTTTTAGGGGTTTTTTCAGAGCATTAGTTCTTCCACGCTCATGTTCACATACAGGCAGCTGAAGAACCAGCAGTTTGATGATACTGATGTACTGAAATACTGAAGAAATCCACTGCATAGTCAATTACTTTGGTATTAAAGTGTGTCAAAGAAATGCAAAAATGTAATATGAAAGCAACTGCAATTGCACACTAATTTAGGAAAAGAGCTCCCTCAGTCCTCCTCAGGAGGCAGAAATGGAGGGTGTCACACAGGTAGACTACTGACATCAATGGAGATCTTGGGCAGCCTTAAATTTCAGTGTGAACATTATAACAAATTATCATATCACAATTTTTCTATAGAGAGGAAAAAGTTGTGTAGCATAAGAAGAAACTAATTTACATTATATTTAGATAATAAATTTTATAGTGACAGAATGAAAGTTTTTTTCCTGTAGTTTCATAATGCCTGCTGTAAAGAGTCCAGGAGCCAAATGCATATAAAATGCAAAAGTATATTATAATCAGCCTACATAGTAACATTAAGGAAGGGTTAACCAACACCCCAATATAAGTGTTCTTACACAAAAAATAAAGAATTTACAGTTACTTTGTGGACAAGCCCTTATTCATATTCCATAGACAACACAAAACATACATACATAAACAGTACAGAAGATCCTAAACCAAAATGTTGTAATAAGAACACTTGGAGATTTATAAGGTTCTGTCACTTGCATGCACTATAAAGCTTGTTAAAACAAACAAACACAAACAGCAATTCACTGAAATGAAGCATTTCTTAATGTCTCAGTTGAAGTATGAAACTGCACAGACCACAACAGGTGGTAAATTCTGAACTACTCTCACTTGTGTGCGCATTTTCACTACCACGCTTACATATTGTTAATTAGCAAGTATGAGACTCACATGTATGAAAATAAAATTCCAAGTCTTAAATGTATGCTATTGACACTAAGCCTACAATATTCATCTATAAAAAACATTTTTAAAAGTACACCTGTAAAACAAAATGTGCATTTCTACAGTTTAAAAAAAGAATTAAAAAATAAATCAAAACTTCCCCTAATGTGTGCTCCATTAACTCAGTCTTGTATACAATAGAGAATAAATTAAAAGGCAAATTATTGTGAACACTATGCTCTCCAAAGAGACAAAATAGAGACAAAACTGGATTCTATAAACAGTTTGGTAACCTACATACTACATTTGAATTTTAGTCAGAAACTCTGGGAGTGACTTCTCATCTACTCATTTAAAACAGATGCCAAATGAATTATATTTACTATGACTTTCTGCATTTATGGTAGCTTTCACATAATTTGCTTTCCTGAAGTTCAATAATGTTTAGCAACAAACAGTTTACAGATGGCAAAACTGAGACTGAAAAATTGTCAAAACAGTGCTCAAATGCTAATCACCAAGTTTCACCAAGCTAGTGAACAGAGCAGTAAATGTTCCATAATTACTTTTCAATTATTCAAAAACTGTCCCTCTTTTGAGTTTGATAGGTAACTTACCCTCACTGGAAAGCGGAACTTCATGTAGTGAAAAGAACGCAAGTGAATATGAGTCGATAAATATTACTGGTAAAGGAATGTGTATCAAACCCCTTGACTTGGTCAAATGCACTCTTCCATCAAATTTGAAATTGTAACCCTTTTTCATATCTTGTCATAAAACTTTGGCTGCAACATGAAAATGGATGGCCACGACAGGCCACTCCTCTCTTTCAAGGTGCGTCTGCTCATCAAGCTCGCACCTTTCTACCTTATCCATGACATAATCAATCATGCAGCAGCTTGGAATTTAAAAAATAAAATTGTCACATGCAATAAATTTGTGTAACTTGGCAATACTGGGTGAATATGGGTTGAAAGGCTTTGCTGACACACCAGAGTAGGCTGAGTGCTGGAAACAGTGCAGTTACATTAGTGCAGGTCTCCACTCTACCTATTTGTCCCATGGTGCTAAGATGGCTCTGTTATTCCATGTTCTACAGGGTGTTTCAAAAAGTGGACCCAATTTGAAATCAGTGTGTCTTTGAAAGTGGGTCCATCTTTTTGAAACACCCCATATTTTGTAACGGACTTAATACAGCATATGCTAGCTACCAACTCAGACGGCAAAATTTAAGGCACATTTTGTGTCTGTGCTTTGATCACAATCTCCTTGAAACAGTGATTCTTCCTAAACGTCTGAAAAACATTTTGCACATTTTGAATACTTTCATAAGCTAGTATTTTGGCAGAAGGCAAACTTGTGAGATATTTCAATTCTTTGTACATTCTTCCTCACTATACAATTATTTTTTCCAATATACTTTTGTTTAAGTTGAAAGAACATACACAAAGATGCATCTAAGGGAGACAAGAAGAATGAAAAAAATCATGACCACATGAGAACAATGAACTATAAGGTGATTCGTATTTTTAAAGTGCTACTGCCAAATATATAAAATAAAAGAGATGACAAGTGATTCAAAAGCATGTTGAGTATAAAAGACAGATAAATGGACTTAATCTTCCTAATTTCACAATGAAAAAGACAGACTGGTAGTATATTGTCTCCTTCTGTCATTAAATAAAGAAAATTGTAATCTGTACCCTAATCCTCTTAAGTTCATCACAGGACTGCACAGACTGACACAATACCTATTCCAAGTACATTAGCAGATGCTGTTATTTTTACTCCAATACTGAAAATGAGGAGTTTTGATTTGATGATACTGATTTAGAAGACTTCCATGTCTCTTTACACTACTATGATACGGAGGGCCACAGGCCACTAAAAATTTCACCAAAGAATCGCCAAATAACAGTTTTTTATGCCACTGTTTCAATCACAACTTTTTCATTCTGTGTTCTCACCCTGTTCAGGCCCAAAAGCCCATTCCCCCCTTCTAAATTCACAGGTGTTGGCTGCACAAACTCAATCTGATTTTCTGTTACTTGCAAGCAATCATCAAAAAGAGTAACACAGTAAGATTTCCATACAAACTTCAATTATTACAATAAATACAAAATTCTGTGATATAATCAATAACTTAAAAAAAAAAAAAACCAACCACCCACAACATGTTTATTTAAAATGAAAAAGAGTAACAACATATTCTAAACCTTCTACCTTTAAAATCGCAATTTGGTCAACCAGTTGCTGATTAGGTTTCATTAAATGTTAATAAAGTATTACATTTAAATTACTCTGCCTAGACAATTAACAAAGAACCACTAATCTCAGATCAGCCACATGGCCAATATTATTAAAATGCCCAAATCAGTCTTCCACTGTGTCCCACTTGGAATGCAGCTTCTCAGCAGTTTGCCGGGAGCTGCTGTCCTTCATTGCTTGATAATGCCATCTGACAATGGCCTACAATACCTTTTACGATGAATTCAAGTGCTTTGAAGAAAGGGTTCACAAAAATGTGCATTTCTAGCAAACTGCAAACAGACAATATGCCTTCAGCTCCTTTGGTTTTAATAATGTTCCCTTTGGAAAGTGAATCAGTTGAAGACTGTTCCAACAAAACAGTAACGAGTAAGTCATAGTCTAGACAAGGCATAAACCACTGTCTATACAGTTTGTGACAACGTCCTTGTTTTTCTTTCTTCCACACTTTTTTTCCAAAGACCATGTAGTGAAGGCAGTTTGATTTTATCCATATTCTTACTGTAAACATTAAGAAATATGCCAAGGACAACCAGTAAACCTGACCACACGTACCTAAAGGGGAGGGAAAGGAGGAGAAAAAAATTACTGTTAGTACTTTAGCTGTGGTGAGTACATACCAATATTTATGGATTAAATAAAAACAAAGCCCCTACACTAAGGACAAAAACGTTTAAGGAAGAAACAGCCAAAACAAAACACGAATTAGTGGACTCTGAGAAAGAATTTGCTTCAATATTTATTATTACTATCGTTCCACTTTTCCCATCCTGGCTGAAGAGCTTATTAAGGTGCATTTATAGTTAAATAATAACTAAACAGTAGATGTTCTTTCACACATGAATAAAGTAGTCCCGAGGGGTTTTAATATTCTTTTCCTTTCTACAGTTAGGAGAAATATAACCTCTATTACTAGTCCAAAACATGTTCTCACTCAGTGCCTAATATCCATACTTCCCAATGTAGGCACATTTTTGTTTTCATTATTTTAAGCCTCAAGATTTTTTTCTGGAGTAAATTCCATTTGGGCATGTGGCTGTAAGCTTTGTTCTCAAATCTCAAATAGATTTATACATAGCAATAAAATGGAATACTATTTTGTTTCAAAACAGAAGCAATTAGATGGATTTTTAGAAGCAATTAGATGCATTTTTCAACTTAAGCTCTTCCTTAAAATCAAAAAAAAAGGAAGAAATCCAAGCTCAAAAATCCTGCAATTTAATATGTCAAGATAATAGAAACTTGCAGTTATTTAAAAGGGATAGTTAAGAACTCAAACCTGAGCTCATAAAAGGGGAAACAATATTGTAATGGAGAAAATGCTTTCCTTTAGCTGAATCTTTCTCTACAGAGAAAGTACCCAAACAATTTATTAAGTATCATAAGCACTAGAGTTTATGTAAGATTTTTCTTAAAACTACTACTACTGCTGCTAAAAAGGCAACACATGAAATAACTTGTCTTCCAGACCTTTAGAAAAAAACGAAAATATTTTCTCTAGTACGATTAGCATCAAGACGCCAGTCAATATTTACAGCAAATTGCCAATATTTGTAGAGGATATAAAATGAAAAGCATTTAAGCTTGTTGTTGTTGTTATATTTCCATGATTAAGAACACATTTTTTTATAAAATATATTAAAATCCGTTTAAAATTATAAATACTTACTGGAATGTGAATGGCTTTGCAAAGAACAAAAAAGAAAGCACAATGGTCATTGCTTTTCTTCCTGTTGTTACTGCAGAGGAAAACAGATATTTACTTCTTTAAGAATGCAGTTACAGCAAAATAACATAATATAGCCTTCAATATTAGTAGATAACCTCATTAAGTGATAAAGTATCTGGTTAAAACAATGACCATCCTGTGCAAACACAGACTGCAGATGCCCCAGTCCAGTGCAAAACAGCACTAGAACCAGACACTATTTGAAACAAGCTCACTGCATCAGTGGTATCAGTTCCAGTCACAGTATCTGCAGCAGAGGAACTTCCAGGACAAGACTACTTAACTAATCAATCCACAATATCTTAAAGCAACAAACAATCCTTGCAAGTAACTAATGGTATAAGCTAATCTCTTAAAGCAGAAAGAAGTGGTATCACTATTTGGATACATCAAATCTCTTGCCATTTTCACCTCATGTTGTGACAGTTCAGTTGTGTTTTGGGCTTCATTTTTAAGTGGAATGGGATCAGCATCTTGCCATTCTTTTGAAGTTACTGAAAATTTACCTAACAGTGCAGAGAAACACAATTTTAGTCAGAAACCTAAGAGACCAAGGATGTCCCACTTCAATGATTATGCATTAGGAAGTTTCCATCAAAACCATTAAGAGAAATTCTTCTACGTGTGTTCTTAACACTAGAAAGAATCGAGGTAATGAGGAGCATTGAGAACACAATCTGGTTACCTAGATGGAAGTAAACTATCTGTTTGGGTTACTCTCCAATTGACTACAGCTCCAACAATTATTTGAACAATTTCAATGCTACCTTCTACAAACAAGAATACACGGTTGCTAGCAAATTGTGTACTGGGAAGTCTCTATAGTTTATCACTGAAACAAAAAGGAGTAGAAGTTACAGAAAATGTTTTGTTTTGTTTTTAAAAACTAACAATGCAGTCAGGCGCAAATGTTCAGCTATGAAGGTTAAGGGCCCGAGAAGGTGTTTACATGGTAGTGCAGGCTTCTCACTTAAGAAAGACCCCAGTACAATTGTCTGCACCTAAAGAAAACTATGCTTTTTATTAACAGAAAATAATTTTGGTTACCATGAAGTACTTTTTACTATATCATACTGGAAAGCCTTACTTGTATAACTACGCCCACATTAGTCTTACTGCAATATACTGACAAAAGGAACCAATGACTACAGATGTATTTTCATGCTGTCATGGCTAGTAAAGCAAGCTTCATTCTCCCCAGCTCTGCTGCACAAACATATATTTACTTAAATGCATGTTTTGTAGTGGAATAAATAGGCTTCACCATTGCTTCAACTGCCTCAATCTCAACTTCTTCGTAATAATTTTCTTTACATTTTTAGAAATTTATGTGCATCAAGTAAAATGATTTTCTATTACATGAAAAATTAAAGGAGAATGAAAAAGAAAATTGAGTTTTAATTAGAAAACAGTTTACAGATGAATAATTTAAAAAATGCTTAAATTACTTCAGTTGTTCTAATTACGATTATTTCTGTTCTTTCAAATCAGTTATTAATTAAAATATTTATGTAACCATTTCCTTCTAAATTAAGTGCCTTTTCTTCTTTTTCCCAATTAAGTCTGATAATTTCTCATTCTGCTAATAGAAATACAATTTTCATTAAACTCTTTCACCCCGCTCACCCCCCCAAGAAGGGAGAGGATGGATGGGGGGTGGGAGGGACAGTAATGAATGTGGTGTTCTGCCAAGGCACAATAAACATTTTCACATTGCTACAGGCAAGACAGAAAGGGCTCCAGTGTTAGGACTGTCAAGGTCACACACAACAAAACCTGGGAAAGGTTTGCTATTCCATAACAATTTTAAACATTTTTTTAAGCACAGTAAGACTTTTTTTTAAGAGCTACTGTAGTACATGAACCAACCCTCTCATCTAGGCCAATTTCCATTCAGGAGACATACTGAACTTTGTTGAAAACAACCACGAACAGAAGTGCTGCAGAGATAATAATTTATAGGAAAGCAGAGCATGCAATCCTCAGGTCAGAAAGCAACTATCTGTATTTTCCTCTCCACTACTGTGAATGAAGTAGAGCATCACCTGAGAGAAACCAGCTTTTAGGGCTAGAGGGAAGAGAGGAAAGCAGCTCCATGACATCTTGCTACACATTTCCCCTGGGGTTCTTGCGACTACCATTTGTAGATTTAAGAAAGGGTAACCTGAGGAAGGAACAAGCCTGGTATAACTGTTCTTGATAGACTACTCTAACAGCTATAGAAAGGGTAGAGGAAGGTAAGCAGGCAGTGACTGACTTATGAAAAATACACTTGAGTTACGTTTTATGTTTGGAAGCAACAATTTTCTACAGATAAACAATTTTATGTTCTACAGCAGTTGCATATAGTGAAAAGTAATAATTTAAGGCACAGCCTGAAAACAGGTGTATAGGAAGATGATGAAAAATGATCAAGTGTCAGACTTTTCCTTTAGTGTAAGATACATGAAAAATGTTAACATTACAATTAACTGCTGTTAAAATGAACTGCGAGGTCATTTCCTGTTCCAACAGTTGAGGATATTCTGATCTGTAAACACTCCAGTCATTTGGCTGTTTTAGGAACTCATAATAATACAGGTTAAAAGCACTCACTTGTCTCACAAATACAGTAAACTAGTCTCACAAGCCACAGTAAACTAGTACAAATAATTTCTGGGCCCCAATTTCTGTTGCATCTGTCTTACTAGTGATTCCTTTGATTTAACCATATACTGCTTTTTCCATTAAGGATCTTCAGCAAACTATCAACAGGATCTGAACATACTTCCTTCTCTGAAGCTGTACAGTTGCCCTTCCACCCAGAATTTGTTCAGTTTTAATAGCTTTCATTGTTTTTAAGGCACACATCAGCCAATGCGTTACTAAAGATCAAGCCTAATCAGATGACATTACTTCCCAGAGCAGTGCTGAGACTCGTGTTCAGTGGCTTCCTCATTCATAGAGGGCCAATATCAGCGAGTAGGATTTCAATCTGTCCACTTGATTTTTCCAGATGACTGATTGCTCAACATGAAGAATATGGCCAGTTGCACAAGGGATGAGAGCCAAGTCTGATATTCTATAAAGGTTGAAAATCCATAATGGTTGTGACTGCCTCTTGATTCATGTTCTCCTTTTCTTCATCAATCTGGATACATACCTGGAACACGTCAGTGCAGATAGGTCTGACTGCATTTACTGCTAGGAAATTATTATATTATTAGGTGAGAACAACTAATCACAGAGACTTTTTATTTGTACGTGAACTACCACAGGAGCAGACCAGATGGCATTTAGTGACTTTCTTAGCCTGGAGAGCATTCCAGTAACTTTTGACATACTTTAGGGACTTATAGTTTGCGTTGGAAAGGACCTTCAGAGGTCATCTAGTCTAACCCCTCTGCCATGAGCAGGGACATCTTCAACTATATCAGGTTGCTCAGAGCCCCATGCAGCCTGGCCTTGAATGTTTCCTGGGATGGGGCATGTGCCACCTCTTTGGAGGATCCTGTGCCAGTGTTTTACCACCCTCATTGTAAAACATTTCTTCCTCATGTCCAGTCTGAATCTCCCCTCCTTTAGTTTAAAGCCACCACCCCTTGTCATATTGCAACAGGTCCTGCTAAAAAGTCTGTTCCCATCTTTCTTATAGGCCCATTTTATTGTTCCACATTCATGTCTGGCTAGGAGACACATCAGTGAGTGGCCCAAATGTTTTCAATGTATTACTGATCAGAGTTCTTTACATTTGTTTCCTTTGACAAGGCTGATACAGCCATATGCTGTACTAAGCATTTAACAGAAAGCATGACTGTTTCAATTTTTTGTCAGACAATTACGTCAGAAATCAAGAACAAATGAAAGACTATATCGTCTGCTTCTGTCATTGATAGGCT
This sequence comes from Patagioenas fasciata, assembly GCF_037038585.1. Classification (NCBI taxonomy): domain Eukaryota; kingdom Metazoa; phylum Chordata; class Aves; order Columbiformes; family Columbidae; genus Patagioenas; species Patagioenas fasciata. The sequence goes on from NC_092521.1 coordinate 92,701,348, forward strand.
TGTACCACTACTGTGAATATGAAAGTTGCACTTTAGAGATAATCCAGCAGCTGTTACACAGCCCATCAGAAGTTTGTTTAGTTCAAATCCTGACTTCCAAAACTAATGCACATTCCTTATTCTCTTCAGTTCAATAAAAAGAACTGATGAGACCATCACAAAAGTTAGAATTTGTTCCATTTGAGTTTATTCTGAACCGAGCCTGGAGTGTACATTTAACATTGCTACAGCAGCATTCCACCAAGAGTGTATGGACATGCAGAAGCTTTAGGAGAGTTCTTCATAGTTTTTCTAGTAATACCATTTGCTGGAAATCTCCAGAAATTCTGTGCTTAGAGACTATGACACTGCCTACTATGGCTTACTGGAATATCTTTCCTTTTCCTTCCATGTTTCAAATAATACCTGTCTTTTCCTAGCATCTTGAATGTCAATTCTTCCAAGAATTTCTGGTTCTTCTGTTTTAGAACACTGTTGTTTGTGCACTAACACAGGCTATGAGGACAAGATTACTTAAGAGGTTCTTCAAAGTTGAAACTGTGGCACAGCAAGGATCAGGACACTCTCAAACACATACTACCGGAGAAGATCCATGCTACACAAACCACAATCAGGCAGCACAACCAACAGAAAAAAGCCAGAGTAAGAACAATTCTCCAGGGCTCTGTCCTAAACAATAAAATAGGATTACTTCATGTTTTTATACCAAAAGCAGTAAAGATATCATTTGTTTGTACCTGTTACAGCCAGAAGGGCACCAAAGATTTTAATCAACGCTAGAACGAAGGATATGCCAAAATACCCAGTCAGAGAGAAAAGGAATGCATAACCGTAAGTCTGAACTGGATGCTGCAACAACAACAAAAAAAAAACCTGTTAGGAAAATGTAAAACAAACCCTGAGGTACTGTAAAATGACATAAAAACACAGACTTTAATCAATTGCTTGAGCAATAATAAGCCATTCAACAACGCATCCATGCAAAGATCCTTATTTAATTTTAGTTAAATAAGGGAAAAATAATAATGAAATTATAAGCTCATAAGTCTGGTCCTGTGATTTTGGTCTGTTTTTTAAAACACCACCCTATTAAAACGTCACCCTATCTCATACATCAAAGACTGTAACAACTTGCTTAATGTATGAATTATACACGTCAACCAGTTTACATGATGAAAATAACTTCAGAGAAGTGGTGAGATTTTCTAAACCACACAGCACAGTTTTCCAATGAGGTTTTTCATAAAACAAAGCAAATCTTTATACATACCTTCGAGCAAAATGTTACTGCGGGGCTTAATCCACTAGTGCACATTAATCCAAATAAAATATAAGCAAAACCTATTGAATAGGAATATAAAACCTAGAACAGTTTAAGAGAAAATAATTACCAGGTGATATTACACAGAAGGACAAAATTAAATGCTTTCAAATATGTGGTCCTATTAACAGGTTCAACTTCTCAGAGTTGAATTTACAGTGTTTAAATATATTTCCACTAGGATTTCTATAGTAGCTGATGTACAGTAAAAAATTGCCCAAGTGTTCAAGACATCCTGCCTTCCCACAGCTACATTAAAAAAAAAAGTTTTGCAAGCTAGTCCGTTAATAATATCCTGAGGTCAACACTGACTGTGGTAAATCCTTCAAATTCAGGATTTCACAGCCTGAATAAAACGTCATGCAACTATATAATTAAATTGCTTGAATAATACACTAAACATATTTTGTTTTCTGCTCCTCATCCTGAACAATAAAGATCCACATTATATTAAATGTGCAAAGGGTTAGCACATAGTCACTATGCACTGCCAGAAAAAGTGTCAAAGAACTTTCATCTGTGCCACTTCACATACATGGCCCACCTGCGTTATGGTTATAGAACACAAGATTTTCATATATGAACAGCTCTGACCTAGTTCAGTGCTCAGAAGAGACTAAACTCAGCAAACAGGTAAGCTCTTAATTTTGTCTGTACCCTTATATAACTCATAGCTTCATACAAAACCAACATAAGAATTTCATCCTATCTTTCCCCATGCAGAGGCAACATCAGAAGCTGGAACTGCCCATCCATCCATTCATCCTCCCATGCAGTAGGAGGCATTCAGCTGTTTGGGCAACTTTTAGTGGCCTTTTCTTGTGAAAAGAAGGGAGACAGTGAACAATTCTACAGATTACCAGCTAGAACACACTGATTTACTACACTTTCAAAACTTGATGTTAATTACTGGCATACATCTTTTCACACGAGTTTCATGAATTCTTTTCTTGTTACACTATCTCAGCTATTTGTAATAATAAATCTACAAACAATCAATAACAATGCCATAAGACAAAAGAACCTTATCACTGCTCTGCAATACTGGAGTATGGAAATACATTTCAAGAGCAGAACTGCTTTCAACCTCTTAAACAATTATCTGATCTCCAGAGCACTTATTTTACAGTGTTTATACACACAAAAGTTAGTCTCTAATTCTTCACTTGCATCTCCACCTGGCTTTTCTCCCATACTACCCAAAAACCTCACTTTTCACAACCAGGAACAAGCACCATGTTGCGAGTTCCCCGTTAGGCAGAAAGATAAAAGTCACTTCCTTACAATCACACACAAGGCAAAGTCAGGTATAACTTTCCAGAGCAGTGATTACTATTTCAGCTACAACACATCCTTTCTCTTTTTATCACTGTTTAATCCATGGCAAGCTCCAAATTTGGCCACAAAACAGAGAACCTGTGGGTGACAGGTTCCTTTACTATTCAACTTGCTTTCCAGATCACTGTTAACATCATCCCCAACTCAGAAGACCTCTTAAATTTTCATGCACGGTCTCAGGTTGAGAAAAGTTATTTCTGAAATTCTGCTTGTACTCTGCACTGAATTCTCTCCAAACAAAATCTTGGAGTGTCACCTCTAGGCCTCAAACAAAACCTTTATATTCTTAATCACTAGACCGATTCTCTACAAGTAGTATGAGTATACAATATGAAGACCAACATTTGTCAGACTAAGGCAGAATAAAAAGCAAAGTTCTGTAGACAACACATGCATTGCAGGTAAGGCACTTAACAACTGTCAGCTGGCAAGATGCAAAGTGGGCAAGAAAACAGTTACAGATTGTACTTTGTTTTGGATTTCAGAGATTACAGCTATAGAAGGTTGCGCTGGGTTAGGTGAGGTCCATCTAGCTGAGATCTCTGCCTCTGGCAGCAGTCAGCAGTGAATACTAAGGAAAAGTACAAAAATCAAAGCCAAGAATACAGTGACCCTTTTCAGGTATATTCTTCCACTTGCCAGAAACCTACAACTCAAACTTCTTCAGCCAACCTAAATCCCTTTCAGCCAAAAATGAAGCTTCTTTCTAACTGATTTTTCTCTCTATTTATAAAGCTCATAAATGAAAAACTAGATTTTCTAGTTAAATGTCAAATACATGCCAAATACGCAAATCAAATTTCAATAGTTTTTTACTTGTGTCATATTCAGATGTCTGTTATAATAAAAATATTTTCTTATATTTACTCAATTTTAGAGAAGAAGATGCCAAGGCCAAACTCAAGTTTTGTCTAAAAAGAAAAAAATGTCAGACCATACAAACAGCTAATCCACATTCCAAATGAGCATCCAAAAAATACTGAGCAAGACTTTTTCAAAATCATGTATTTCACTGAATCAGGAACAAACATATTCACCCATTCTGAAAGCCACTTTTACTGATTTCAAAAGCTTAGGAAAAAGGCTGCCTCTTACATGCTAGCACACTCTAGAATCAGAGGTCTAGTAAAGTAAGAAAAGCCATGTCTTCCATGTAATACATGCTTACATATACCAGAAGAACAGTATATATTTTTCAGAGATTAAGTGCATGATCATACAGAAAACACTCTGTTGATTTCAGGTCTGCAGGGCAGACAAAGAAATTGTTGCTAAAAGTAAGTGGCTTTGTAGCTGCAAAATGCATTTGAAGTTGCACACAGAAATTAGCCCCGCGGAAGGTTGAAAAACAAAACAAAACAAAAAAGCCACCAAAAGCTCCCAAACAGAGACCCCAAGCATAGCACACCAAGAGCCTTTCTTTACATATGCAAGAGAAAAGCAAATTAAGTCTCATGTTTTGCCATTGTGCACCTTGTCTAAAAATAACATGTTCTTCTAAAATTGCAAATCTGATATTTACCATTTCTGAATTAGAACCATTGTGCAACTTCATAGCTTTTTCCTGCACATTTCCTATAACTGCATCTGCGCAGAGGGCAAGGGATATTAGGACCACACCTAATATAAGAAAACAAACAAACAAAAACCTGTTCAGAATATTTATCAGCAAAGCAGAGTAGTGATGAAAACCACTCTGTACTTACCCTGAAAAAAATTAAAAATCTCAGGAATAGAAAAATAATAAAACCCCCTCTATATCATATTCTAAATGTCAGAAAACGTTATTTCATTATGCCACTATAAAGCATTGACCACACCCACTCCCTCCACGAGTCAAGCCCCAAGCTCTGCATGTCTAAGCTTGACAGGAACCTCTGGACACTGCTATAAAGAAGCTCGCTGGAGTTTTGTAGGGAACAAGAGTGAAAGAATGTCAATTGCATCTACTGAGGTATTTTTAATGAAGATAAATAACCAGAGAACATACTCTTTTGAGTAGTTAATCTTAGATTATTTTTCCCGACAGAGACAAAAAGAAATGTTAGATGTAATTACAAAATAAATGCAAGAGGATTCACAGTGGAACTATTCCATTGTTGAAATACTAATTTCAAAGAACTATAGCTCAGGTACCGTATTTGTTCACTACACCATCAATAATATAATCAGCTTTCCAATAACAAAAATTAATAACTCTTTATCCATGCCAGTTACAAGTCATTTCCCAACCTCCAAACTCTGATTCTTTCATGACTATCGCAACTGTTTTATTTAATGTTGCAAAAGGTAAAAATTAATGACTCACACAGGTTGAAATACCAGTTTTCCTAAGTATATAACATTACAGATGATATCAGTCATCAAAATCATATTTACTGTCTGCTCTATTCTTGGCTCCTTGAAACATCCTAAATTTCAGGGAAGAGTGAGGAATGGAAGACTAGAAACAAACAGTGCTATGTCTTCTTAATATTATGTTCTTACTATCAGAGGCCTCAAAATAGGCATTCTGACAGGCCAAATGGAGTATAACCTCCTGACAGAGAAAAAAATCCCAGCTCCTAGGATTTCCAGAATTGAAAGATTTAACATTTTTAAGACCAATGAAGTTTAAGGTGGCATCTCCTTGGCCAGCTTCTGGATATATGGAAACTTCCAAACCAGCGTCTTTAGTTTGGGAACCATTTCCTTTCCCAGGCTAGGGAAGGGAACAAAAAAAAAAAAAAAAGGCTCTTCATTATTCAAAGATATCAGGCATTGGAAAAGGTAGGAGTCAATGGAAATGATATGATAACCTGAATAATATTGGTTATGCTATGAACAACAGTATAGATAAATTAACTCCCTGGATTCAGCTCTGGTCCAAAAGTATAACACCACCTCCAGCTCAGCAACAGCCTTGCTGCAGATCACTTCTGTAAAGTGACTGAGTGCATCTTCATCTGCATTCTTAATCATACTGCAACACCAGCAGCACTTAATGGCCCAGTCACACCACTGGACAGATACATGGGCTCAGCACTAGATGGAGATGAAAAGGTTACCTGTAATCTAAGCATGCATGGAAAGTAGAAATGTATGGACTAAACACATGTTAATATTACATACATACACAGTTTGGAGTATGAGAAGAATTGTTCCACTCACTGTTACAGCACTGCACCTGCCAAGCAGCAGCACCAAAACAATGGACAAGGCCAGTAATGCTATGTAGTATGTAAAGCACGAGTAATAATGATTGGAAGAACTGGTCCTAAATTAGTCTGAAAGAAATTAAACCTAGAGGTCTTGCATCAGCAGACTTGATTGAAACACTACACTATATTGTATTTTACACTATTAATGTGATGTTTGAAGTCATTAAAATGTTAACACTACTTACACATTTATAAGCTATTGGATATTTACGGAAGTTCCTCAACAATGCATTCTCACACTTGCAATCCCCATCATGCAAATGTGTTAAACTACTGAATTATTTGTAGTTTACCTGCCCATTAAGACCTCTTTAATACTCCACACGGTGTGAACTGTGGAGTTGTCCTATGCAGGGACAGAAATTGGACTTGATGATCCTTGTGGGTCCCTTCCAAGTCAGCACATTCTATGATTCTATGATTTTAAAAGCATTCCATACATAAGATTAGAAAACACAGTAGATGCAGCTAATGAAGTTTTATAATATCATCTTAATAATACTGAAGCCAAGGACAAAACACCGCAGTCTGCAAAAGTCTAAACTGCACCTGTACAAACATTCTAGGGTGGTGGATTTTTTGTGGAATTGATACTTTAACTGTGTCCTCACTGAAAATAGTTAATTCCCACTTACACCTGTAATGTCAGAGCAGTGGAAGCTCCTGTACCACCAATACTTCAAGACTGTCTCCTTCTGGTTTCTCTTTTGGAAGTCCTGTATCTATTACTCACAGCTGTTTAGGATATCTACTACTACCTCTCCAGTTTGATAACACTAGGAGATACTTAGAGCTCTTGGCACCAACTCCATCTTGAAGAGTATACCTCTTCCTTAATTACAAACATGTACCTGTTCTGGCAGAAGAGTTCTGTTTTCTTGGCTGACCTCTTTCATGTGTAAACAAAATCTGGGTAGTTTCCTTTTTTGGCCCAGCAATATTGAGATTAGATTTCAATAGCAGGGAAGAAAAAACAAAAAAAACAACCAAACAAAAAAGAAATAAAAGGACTTGTAAAACTGTTCATCCAGATAATATTTCACATCTGCTCATGCTCCATTGTCAGTATTTGCATCAGACAACAAAGATTATGTGTTTTGTTTAACTTCACAGCACAGTTTCACTCACTTACAAGAGTGAAATGTAAACGGCTTGTTCTTAACAAGTTAGTAGAAGTTCTATGACTTTATGCTACAATCATACTGGCTTGTGTGGCAACAATTCTACATAAAAGTTCATAAAACAATGGAACAAAATCAGTAATTTAGGGTGCAGTAAGTAGGCAGTAACATAAAACTGCAACTTTAGAAAACAGTGATTTAATTTGCTGTTTACATTTTTGAAAGTTTTAGTATCCTTAAATACTTTGTCATTATTTGAAGATACTCTATGAAATTCAAAATTAAATTCTGCCTCTCTGCTTTCAGTTCTTATTATGTGATTTACATCATGAAGTGTAATTATTCAAAAGAACATGCCATTTTGCATTTTGCCATTCTTATAACTGTTTTTGCACTTCAGCAGCTACATCTTTTTGTGACACCAAAAATCAGTACATTTCTTGAAGGAAGGGGCCATCTGTCTCCATAATTCATCCAAGAAAAGGAAAAACTCCACCTTTCCCATTATAAAAACTTTCTTCTGGTTAAATTAAGTGACATAGGAATAAAACACAACAGGTAATAGGGAACAGAAAAATACAGAAAGAACCTTCTCAGGTGAGCAAGATAATTTTGAATTACCTTCCTAAAGGCACATCCAGACTTGATCCAGATTTGAATTCTAGTCCTATATTCTATTTTCACATTACTAAATTCCTCCAAATGGTTGTGCTCTAGCATCAATATATACAGACTTGAAGTGTTCAAAATAAACTAACAATGAAAGACAATCCTGTTTATTCTCTGAAGACATTTAAAGTTTTTTATCTTGTGTTTTGCACATCTTTGAGGGCATCAGGACTTTGCTACACTTGCTGCACTTTACCTTACCCCATTCAGGCGATGAATCAACTTTTCAAATCTTTTCAGAACCGAGTCATAGCATATATTTAAAACAATTCAATTTTTATAAAAGGAATATATTAACATCTGAATACACTTGCAGGTCATAGTAAAAAATAGCTGTAAAGGGAAGACATATCCATCTATCAGAATTACAAGCATACCAACATTATACTGTACTCAAAATACATTTATTTTCAAGTAGCCACTTACACCACACATAAACACATTAAATGCACAGCACGTTACAGAATTCGCAAACATTTGTAATCTCTCCCACTACCATTAGCACTAAAATTACATTAAAAGGCATAAGAATTAATTTATGAGCAAAAGATACATACGGTTTAGACAACATCACAAACTGATCACTACTAACAGTAGATGAAATAATATTTTGTGAAGACAAGAAGTCTTTTCCTTAAAACCAAGAATTTATTATTTTTAGGAACAAAACCTATAAATCAGTGCCTCCACTATTAAGAAATAGAGATTTCACACAGTACCTCTGTCAAAACAATTCTTGTAACTCATCGCAGAATTTCAAAAGCAGAATACATTAAAAGTTGAATATTCAAAAGTTTCAATGTTCAGTAGTAATCCAAACATCAGCCAAGTAAATAACATGGATTTTATGAATAAGTAATTCTCACTTTGCATTTGAGAAAGAAATTCAACCAAGTTTTTAAACCCAAGCAGGTTAAAATCTTTTCTTTGTTTCTGATATTACACAGTGTAGAACAGTTAGAAGGTGGGCACTCCAAGTAAGAAGTACAGCAAATCTGAGTGAGAACATCAATTATTATAAAGTAGATGGTTCAGAAATGGAAAAAAGACTTAAAGGTTTAACTAGAAAAGACAACTAAACTTTTGAAGTTTTCAAATATTCAAACTGAATTTTATCATATTTATTTAAACATATCTACTGGGAACTAAGTATTTCTTGAGAACAAGCATGAGACATTTCAAGCTAAAGGATGGAATTTCCAGAAATTTTAAGAACCTAAAAACTAACACTTGGAAGAAAAGACCTCTTCTGTCACAAATATAGTTCTGTCAGTGCAAAGCTACAATGAAACCTGCATTATCTGTATGATACCTGAAGGCAGTCCACCAAGAACTCTCAGAACTTCTATGAACTCTTATTGCAGGAAAAAACAAGCATTTTGTTAAACTCTAAAATATAGTATTTCTTTACCTGTCAAGTTGAAGTTTGGTGCAACCGTGCTGTCAGCTAAAGTAAACCAGATTAATCCAAGACTCATACATAGGGCAGCAGACACATCGGCAATATTATAACGTTTTCCTTCAAAAGTGATGCAAAGAACATGAACAGAGTGTTAACACTCTCAGAATTCCATGTTTATCCTGCTTAGCAAACTAGAAGGCAAAGGAAAAAACAGTTCCAACATAATTCCTTTACTTCAGTAGGAGACTTAATTTTCTGGCCTTTCAATGATTGAAGCATTTTCTTCTACAACGGCAGTTCCTGACATGAAAAAGGACCTTAACAGATACTGATGTGATTCATGTGGTCAGTTTAGGGTTATTATAATGACATAAAGCACACTTTCAATGCTATAAAGCACATCCTCCCCGACAAAGCACCATCTCAGCAACTTCAGGACAGCTTAGATGTTTTCTTAAGATTTTTCTCTCATGCGAAACATTTTGGCTGCCTTTATTGATTAGAGAGGAGTCATTCCCAAACACTTACAGATGATTTGGGTACTTTTAGAACCCTGCATTGTTCCTTGGTTTGGGAGAGATGAAACGTGGAGGTGGGTGGAGAAAGAAATATCGAAAGAGTAGGGAAATGAAAAGGCAGGAGTTAGTATATCTTTTTTGAAATAACATACTCCCTTCCCAGAAGCTGGACGTCCAATATAAGCTTCCAAGGCAACATTTTTAAACAGAAAATTTTAACTGAAAATTTTTAAAAATAATAAACAATAACCACAGTTTCTGAGAATACAATACTACTATGACACAATATAAAGTTTCATAAAGCTTTAAGTTAATGCCAGTCTCTCAGTATTAAAATGATACAAAATGACTCTGAATAAAAGGTACATACTGTGCATGCATGGCCATATGTAAACCTGTAACCTCTAAATCTTCAGCTTCATGTTGGAACTAGAAAGCCAAAATTAACTACAGAAACAAAAATATATAATTCTAGATTCTACTTCATAACACTTGCCCATGTGAAGCTTTACTGATTTAATGAATCCTTGTGTATTCAACAAAGAGAAACTTTTATAATATAGTTAAGGCTTCCAAATCCAGAAATACTGATGCATGTTTATTCACATAACTGTAGTCTTTACACATTGTCCTCCAGATCACTTTTTCTGTTCTTGGAATTTGAACTATGATTTTTAGGACAAACCAAAGACATGTAAAACCAAGTGTATTTCTGATTGATCATTCAATAAAAATTTAGGAATTTTAATTAGGAATTTAGGAATCAAACTTTTCAAGCAAGAAAAGTAAGGGATTTCTTCACGAGTCATGGCTGGATCTTTTTTTCCCATTTCAAGTTTTCCATTTCAGTACTGAAAATGTTTAATTCATGAAGTGATTTTGTTTAGAAAACAAAGTTGCATTACTTAAAGAAAGCCTGCATAAAAATGAAGTTTGCAAGTGAGCTGTATAACTTATTTTTCCCCACGTTTTCTGTTCATCTAATTGCATTTGTACATTTTCAGATAAGCTGCTTCAGAAATTCATGTTTTTCCTTCTGTAGGAAATATACTACCTATCCCTCTCTATCCAAGAACCTCAGTGGAATTTAACGAATACATGATTCCATACATGACTGTCTCCCAAAGAAACAACAGAAAAATCATCTAATAGCAGGACTAACACTTACCTTGTATAAAAACCCCACCTATCATAACTGGAATCAGCTTACAGCACTTGAAGATTACTTGAGTAGGGTAATTCAGGTATCCTAAAGAGGTATTTGACAAACCCATAGTTCCCACTGTTAAAAACGCTATTATCACGTAGGTTTTGCCAGGAATTCTGAAAAACAGAAGTGTACAAATCTTGGTATTACAGATTCATCTAGAGGAGATTTAGCTTGAAAAATTTAGAAAAAGGAGTATGTTTGTAATACAACTTCACCGTCTTTCCTACTGAATTTCATTCCACAAGAGAAATTTTAAAACGTACATAAATGACTGATTCCAAATTTCACATATTTCAAATACTGCTAATAAACAGCATTCAAATATAAAACAATAAAAACTTCATGGCTCATGAAGCATTCAAGCAGTAATTCTTTAACCTCCTTCTGAGAAGGTATATTATTTACAGAAGAATCAAGAAAAAGGCTTCAGATAATTTGTCAAAAGAAACACCGAAGCTTGGTATACCAAAATATCCTGAGTCTTAGTGCTGTCATGGTCACTGTGTCAATTTTTTTGGTGAAGTTTTCACAGGAACATTGATATTTTTAGAATGAAGAAAGCTGAAAAAAGTACCATTGTTTTATAAAACTCAACACAACTAAGAAAGAAGCGATTCAGATATCATGAACGGAGGGGATTGTTGAACATTTTCAGATGCACTGTTTGCACTGATAACAGATGATCTAACAGTAATTTTTAGCAATTGTTGTGCTCACTTTGTGGGTTTTTTTACAGTTATTGTTGTGCATATGTTCAGGTATTCTTTATGCATACTCAGAGCCAAATTAAGCAACATATGGAGATGTTTTGCTGTAACCCTATCTTACCCATAACTCATTAAGTGACGTAGGCATACTCTGAGGCATGCATGAGAAATTTAAGAAACAGAATTCAGCATAAAAATGAAGAAATAAATTTTTGGCATGCACAAGAAGATGCCTAGGTTATCAAAAGTAGAATTTCAAATATATTTGAGATCTAGATTTCCAACATAGCTTACCTACAGAGTCATGCTCTGCAAGCATTAGCAACTATTTGATAACCAAAACCTAAATATTAGTTACAGAACACTCAGAAGGTAACTATGCAATATTATCTGATGTATAATGACTCAAAAAGTCAGATAACTTGAAATACAAGCTGTCAATGTTCAAAATAGAAAAGATTAATTTATCAAAGTTACATTGTTTGGCTACAAAATTATTCTATTACCTAAAATCAGTATGTGCAAAATCAGCTAAGATTGACTACAGGTAAGGAAAACTAGTCATGCTCAACTAGGACAGAATGCTGTAAAGCAATTTTAAAATTCACGTACAACATGACAGCCTCTATCCAAGCTTCCAGAGGAACTCAGTATGCAGTTTGCAGAGGCTATAGTTGGGCAAAAAGCCACACAGCATGGCCACATCAAGTAATATCAACTGTCCCATACCCATGGGATTCAAGACAGCAAGAATCTCCTTGGTCAACTGCAGTGAAAACACAGAATAATTCTGTGGCAGGGTGTTACAAGTGCTATCTTAAATGAAAAAACGCAGAACATAAACACATCCTTTGAAGCAAACCTACACAGTTGCATGGCAGAGAGCAGACCTCTGACACTCTCCAAGATGCACAGCGTGTCAAAGGAACCTCTTAGTGAGGAGGTGCCAAGGTTCAAAGAAAAAGACATTCAGTGGCAGATGGCTTCACATGCTGTGAAGTGCTGTTGGCCCCATTCTAGACTTGATAATCCCATGCAACACATACATGAGTCAGTCTGTATCAGTTACCTTAAGGGTAGAATATGCTCGCTAAGCGAGATGAAGTGACAGTAGAGACAACAAGACTACTTACAGGTCTGAAATCTAAGTGGGTGCTTATAAAACGTTTTCTAACATCGCTCAGTAAATTCACTTTAACTAAAGAACTGTTACCAATGCTTCACAATACTCACGTTCAAACAACACAGGTTAAATTTACCATAAATATTAAAAGTTTCTAACTTTATGGGCAGCAGGTAAAATGCCTGGAAAAAAACATACCTTCTCCTTTTGTCCTGAATCAATTGCAATTCTATTAGTCCAAAAATAGAATAAAATCCAAATTGCACTAAAGTGAGGTACCAACCAAAAGGTTTAAAACCTTCCACTGAAAATATCAATTCCTATAAAAACAAAAAAACACCAAGGTCACATATGGACACCGAAATATTGAATCAAACCAAAATCAAGGGGTTTTTTTTCTTCACATACATGCAAATCTAGCCTTTGCAGCTGCTGCACAGTAAGTAGAATTTACCTGCCATGCATAACTTGCAAAGTATTGAAAAAGAGAATTTAGGTTCTCTAAACTGCAATGAGAAAATTTACTGTTGGTGTAAATCCACTGAAATTAATGGAACGATTCATCAGGAGGAATACCTTTGATCCATTAGTCTTTATCTCAAATTATAGATCATTTCCTGTCTGCTTTTCAGTTGGTTTTCAGTTCATTTACTTCAGTAGACAGTTTTTATCCAAAATTTATAAACAGTTCACAATAAATTTAATACAAAATTTCTCTAAAAGACACATTTACTGTTAATTTTAATCTCTTAGGAATGGGCACCTAATATTTTGAGTGTCCATATTAAATGGCACTTGTGAGCTTATAAATTTGCAGGCTGTAGGAAGATTTAAAGCCAGAGTAATTTGTTATGGAAAACACACGCACTGCATAAAGAATTAGGCAGATGTGTCAGTTACAGACACAAAAGGCTACCTCATCTTTTGCTTTTTGAGATTCTGCTTTCAATTACTGATAATATCTAATTTAAACATCTATACATATTGAAATACATACTCTATTATTATGCTGTTGAAAAAGAAAAGGGGTAGGAAGAACTGGCATAAGACATAAGTTCATAGCATTTACCTGTAAATATCCATAGATTAGATAAAACATAAAAACTCCAGAAACACAGATGAAAAACTGAGTAGGTTTGCTAAACTTGCTGAGATTAATGCCAAGAACTACAACATCATCTACTGATTTGATATGAGGTGACATAGTTTGAGATTTGGAAGGTACACTGATGGAAATGTATTTTCTTGACGAAGTGAATTTCAGATCCATGATTCCTAGTTCGCTGCATTCGGTGCTACTGTTGTCTTCTTTCTGCTCTTCTCTTTCTGTGTGTCCTCTATCAGAAAGCTGAAAGAAATGCTAAAGTCAGATAGGACATAACATACACACTTCCAACAACAACAGTAACCAAGTGATGTTTATACAGAAAATATAAACGTTTAAGAGTTTTGCTGGATTGTTTTTATTAGTAAATTTTATGTATCTTTTCTGATGTTCAAAGTTAACATCACTTTATATCAAAGGCAAACAACATTTTATGAATGCACTTTTGCTTCATGTGGGAAGTAGTATTCCTACACTCTACAAAACAGCCAAACAAATCCCAAAACACCAGCCATTGAAAACCAGCTTCAGTTTGACAACAGTTCAAAGTAGCCCTCTTCTGCTAGTACTCAAAGGAGTGACGGTCTGGAAGAGAAGTGATCCCCATGATAAATCACAGTAAAAGAACTGGTATTGAAGCACTGTGGTTCTGTCTATACTTCATTTTCACAGTGAAATATACCAGACTAGTCCATTACAGGGGAAGCCTTGCTAAAAAGGACATATTTGAGCCTACAACTGGTTACAAGTATTGAAGTGGAAGAAGTTATGCCCTCATTCATTACTTCTCACACACTTCTAAAGAAAAGAACATGAAGATAGAAACAAGAAGATTAAAAAGCCAGTCTCAGAAATTAAATAGATTATCTGAGGAGGTCTATGGTATGGCAATCCCTTTAATATTAGCCACATGCAGCCACTTCCACATGTAATAGAAAACAAAATTGGATAACTGAAGGCTGGAGAAGGAATTTAGCAGCTTAATACATTGACAGGCAAATAATTCTTTTCTCCCGCTCAGCACAGAATACAATGTTTGATGCATTTTTTTTTTCCTTTTTTACTTTCAGCCTGAAGATAAACACACTGGTCAGTCAGTTATCCCACGATTTTTAAGTGTAGGTCAGCCAGCAGTCAGTAATTAAATTCTGTTTGTCTCAACTACGTAGTGGTTTGTTTTCCCTAACTCAAAAATACTTATCACACATGTATGAAAAACGCTTTTCCCGCTGTCTTTAAATGGAAAATATGCTAGTATATAAAAGCTACATCATGGCAAAAATGCAGTAAATGTAATCTACAGGAAAATTGGTAATTTACTATACAATATAAGAAATGACAAGTTTAGCTGAAAAAAAGGATTAGCATAAATCTTGCTATGTGGTTGTTTCCTTTTTTTGACACAACATAGTGTCAGGTTGGAACTAGATTCTTATTAAAGTTCCGAGAGGACAGTTTGGGGACTATAACAGTAGTTTAGGGACTATATCAACTATTCGTGTTTAAATTCAGAATTTGTCAGTTGAAAACCAAAAGCAAGAGATAGAAAGTTTACCCTTGTGGATTGTTAGTTAATCCCAAAATCAGGTAGCCACAAAAATGGAAAAAGACAAAGTTTAAGTAGACTCTTTTCAGTAAAACCAGAAAAGTACCAATGTCATATAATGATGCATTAGTGAGCCTTCATGTACAGTACACACAGAGTTCTGATCATTCTCAAAGACAGATTTGAAGAACTGTATAAAACGTATGAGGATGGAAGAAGAGATTGTCCATCTTAAGAACTGAAATGAGATGCAAGTTGTCCAGCATAGCAAAACCCTGATGAAAAGAAAACAGACTTGCTTTCAATAAAAGTATCACAGGGATTGCCATTAGAGGAGAAACAATTACAATTTTAAGGACAAAAGCATGGGAGCAAATGGACACAGAGTGATCATGAACCAACTTTACTAGGAGCTACCTTTTCATCCCTAGACTACCTGTACTCTGACGCAGCCTAAAAAAAAAAGGAAAGAAGGAACAACTGAACTGTTTTGAAGGTGAAGTTTATGAAAGCAATTATGTAAAGTTGTGAAGACTGAATTAGATGATTGAGCAGTTCCCTTCAGTCCTGCCTGTATAGCATTCCTCCATCATGTAAGAAGAGTAAAGGTGCCTGCAGAAGATACTCGGTGATCCTTATTTGGTCACTAAACCAGGATATGAATTACTACTCTCCTCACAAGAGCTGCATGTGAAGTTAGCATGCTCATCTTCAAGCCCAAGAAGCAAATCACCATGAAGGAATGACAATGTATTTGGAAATCTATCCAACACTGACATCTTAGCTGAACTTGTATTTTCATTGGTACCTGTTCAGATCTTTCCTGTCCAGTGTGCACTTCCTCTTGCTGGGCACATAGCATTTGTTAATGTCACACTTCCTCAGCAGGAGCAAGAGTTGCAGAAATGATCTGAGCCTCATTTTTCACCTAAGCTGAAACACAGAGAATGACATATGCCCAGCAGAAGACACAGCCATGTACTGTCATGTGTGCTTCCAGAGTCCAAAAATGAAGTGAATTGCATAATGCATAGTTTTGTACCTACAATTTCCACTCTAGCCACTAATTTAGATATTATTTGTGTACCACCTGTGTAAGGATCAGAAGTAGAGGGAACAAGAAACAGTAACAAGTGTATTGGATCTGGCTGGGATGGAGTTAATTTTTTTCACAGCAGCTTGTATGGTGCTGTGTTTTACATTTGTGACAAGAACAATGCCAAAAACATGTACTAATGTTTTAGTTATTGATGAGCAGAGCTTGTACAGCATCAAGGACTTTTCTGTTTCTCCCTCTGCTCTCCCCTGCCTGCAGTGAACAGACGTGGGTGTGTGCAGAAGGGTGGGAAAGGGCAGGAGCAGACATATGACCCTACCCAACCTGAGATATTATATGCAATAAAGCATCATGCTCAGCAATAAAAAGCAAGAGGAGGGGGTCTAGGGAGGTTAGCGATCTTTTACTCAGGAACTGGCTGGGCATCGGTCTGCCTGTGGGAGGAGTGATTGCTCTTACATCACCTGTTTTGTTTTCTGTCTCTTTTTCTACTTCTTTCTACTTCTACTCCACTTCTTAAACACTTTTTATCTCAAGCTGTAAGTCTTCTTGCTTTTATTCCTCCTTTCCCCTCATTCTTCTTGGGGCAGGGGGAAAGCGAGTAAGCAGCTCTGTAGTCCTGAGCTGCCTATCAACATTAACCCACACCATAATTAACACAATTCTCCAATTTTCAACTATTCATATTCAAAATACTTCCTCAGGAACACCACCAGTTTCTATAATCTGTCCATTTAATTTCTTGCAGATTACTGAGTCTACTACTAAAGAAACAACACTGATATCTCTATTCACACTCAAGGCCACCCAAAAGAAGATAATGCCTAATAATTGTTTTTTTTCTATTACCTTCTAAAGGAAACAAAAAAAATTATCACATTCAAGGAATATTATTTAAAAACTGAAGAAACTGTAAATGTATGCATCCATTTGAAACACTCTTCATCAAGTAATTTCATTACCAACAGTGACAGAATTCTTCTGAAGTCTACTGTGACTTCTCAAACTTATATTTTTTCTAACTATCAAAAATGTTATTTATCCTCTCACCAAAATCTCTCAAGCAACTGATCCATCTTTTGAACATGCAGCAAAAATGTTTTATGAAGAGTTAGGTGGATTAAGAGCTGTCTTGATGTGTATAAAATAGCATATTCCCCTTCTTTTTTTACTCTCCTCTGTGTAAAAATGCAAACAACACATTCTTCAGATCAAAGACCTTTTGCTCCTTCTCCTTTGAAAAAAAATCCCATGCAGAGCAAGATTTTAACCTAAAGCACAAGTAAAATATACTGGTTATTACATGAAAAAGAACCAAATGAACAAGCAACTAGAAAAGCAAAATTTCTTCAACCTCTAAAAAGTTCATGGCTTGTATCAGTCATGGAAGAAACACTATGGAAGTGCTGGAACTTCTTTATTTAACCCTGAAAAACATTGTTAAAGGCATCAGTATGGCAGAAACTAGCATCTCAGCACCCTTCTGTGCCATGCAAGGCAAGTTCCATGCTAGCCCTTGCCAAGATTAATTTCCTTTGGAGCTGATACTACAAACACCTGGCAGCAGGCACAGTAACAGGGATACTCTGAGTTACAAGGACGCAAAACTACTTCTGTCAGAGACCTGAGCATATCCTTTGCTTGTTGGTACCTGGTTCCTGCGCCAAAAGCAAAAGAAAATCATAGAATGTCCTGAGTTGAAAGGGACTCACAAGGATTATCGAGTCCAACTCCTGTCATAGAATCACAGAATCATTTCAGTTGGAAGAGACCCTCAGGATCATCAACCATAACCTCACTCCAGCACTAAACCATGTCCCTAAGAACCTCGTCTAAATGCCTTTTAAAGACCTCCAGGGATAGTGATTCCAGCACTTCTCTGGGCAGCATATGACAACCTGTCCCTGCATGTGGCAACTCCACAGTTCACACCATGTGTCTGACGGTGTTGTATAGTTGCTTCTTAAATACTGTCAGGCTTATAAATCATAAATTACAAATATAATTATTAAAACTAACGATAAAATTATAAATAATAATAGGGAAGGGAGGCAGGGACCAGCGCGACCCTTGAAGATTCCTTATCGCCCCTTCGCCTGCGCCCAGCCCTCTGCCACCCGAGCTGCCGGGGGCTGGCTCACGCCACACTCCGAGGCCAGGGCAGACGTGGCTCTGCCCAAGCAGCTACCAGCTGCCCCAGGTAGGGCTGTGACAGAGGCTCCGGAGCCGCGACAGGCCGCCGTTCTCCACCCCTCTCCCCGGGAAACGAAACGTCTCGCTGCCCAGTGGCCCCGAGCGCCCATCGCGGAGGGACGGCGCCTCCTCCGCGCCCCGGCCCCCTGCGCTCCTCACCGTGGCGGCCATGGCCCCCAGCTGCCGGGTGACGCTTCGCAAGAAGCGACCGCGACCCCGCGCCCTGCCCACCCGACCCAGTGCGCGGGGAAGGAGCGGCCCCGCCCCCGTACCTGTTCGGTGGAGGAGGAGGGGGAGGGGCACGGCGGCAGCGGCCAACCGGCCTCCTCCACCAACCGCCGCTGCACCCCGCCAGCTCTCTCCAGACGGAAGTGGCGGCGAGGATGCCAGGGCTCGGCGCGAGCACCGAAGGCATCGAGAGAGCGCCGCTTACGCTCGGCGTTCCGCTACTCGGCCTTGAGGCGGGTGACGGCATCCTCTGCCTGGCGGCCGGGGGGAGGGCAGGGCGGGGCGGGGCCTCTTCATTGGGAACCGCCCGCCGCTCCGTGGGCGGCCCGAGCGCTGCGGGAGGGGGTCGGGTCTGAGGCTTCCCAGGGGTTTCTCAGCAGGTGCTTGGAGGCGGGGCGGAGATGATCCCGCTATTTGCTGTCCGCCCCCTCTGGAACACAACCGGGGTGCTGGTGTCCCACTGTGGGGAAGGGCAGGGAAGTGCTGGACAGAGTCCAGCGCAGGGCAACAAAGATGAGTAAGGGAGTGGAGCATCTCCCTTACGAGGAAAGGCTGAGGGAGCTGGGTCTCTTTAGTTTGGAGGAGGCTGAGGGGTGACCTCATTAATGTTTACAAATATGTAAAGGGTGAGAGTCACGAGGATGGAGCCAGGCTCTTCTCGGTGACAACCAACAGTAGGACAAGCGGTAATGAGTTCAAACTGGAATACGATACTTAAATATGTGAAGAAACTTCACAGTGAGGTGACAAAACACTGGAACAGGTTGCCCAGGGAGGTTGTGGAGTCTTCTTCTCTGGAGACATTGAAAACCCGCCTGGACACCTTCCTGTGTAGCCTCATCTGGGTGTTCCTGCTCCGGCAGGGGGATTGGACTTGATGATCTTTTGAGGTCCCTTCCAATCCCTAACGTTCTGCGATTCTGTATGGCCCGGGCGGCAGGAGCCACAGTCCCTCCGCTCGGGGTGCGCTGCTGAGGGAGCAGCGGGACAGGGGCGGGGCTAACGGCCGCCCGCTAACGGCCGCCCCGCGAGCAGGTGTGAGGGCGTGTCCGCCCCCGGCACGTGTCGGCAGCTGTGGGTCGGTCAGGCGGTGGGTACCCTCATGCTCTGGGAAAAGCCCCAGGGGTGCACAGTTATTTTTTCACCTCGAGGTGAAACCGAAATAGTTGCGAGTCCCTGAGAAGAGGTTTTGTTCCCAGGTTTGGCTAATGCTCTGCTAGTCTAATGTGAGTAGTAAATCACCCACGTGAAACTGCTGCTGTCATGAAGATCACAAAAATGCGTTTTACTCTACAGGGAGGCTTTTTTTTTTTTTTTTTTTTTGATGGTCTATGTGAGGCTGCAGGAAGAAAATAATAAAAATATTTAATAATGACATGAGAAAAGGTAAATGAGAGCAATAATGCCAAAATACATAGAGAGCATAATGGCCAAAAGAATCAGGTAAAATGCTTAGAAGTAGCTAAAGGCATTTTTGGGAAAATGTATGAATTAAACGTAACTTGAAAATACATAAAATCTAGTTATTAATCCTATTAGGCTATAAAATGGAAGTGCTGTGTTTCTGATAACAATGTGCAGAAGTTTTTAACATTATACATAAATATATATTGTCCTGTAGCATTTGGAAAATTTGAGCTTTTATGTTTGCAGTGTTTTAAAAGTTTTCCTTTACCTTTTCAAATGCTAGTGTAGTAAATCAGTATGTATTCTGGACAGTAGCAATGAGTGCACCAGCATTTAAAATAATATTTTTAAAGCATATTTGTTAAGTGACAAATGCCAAAAAGAAAGTGTGTGCTTGTAAAAAACTTGAATCCCCCCAAAAACCTTTTAGCGAAATAGCTGTTTCTGAAAAGGAGGCTCAGTGAGTGCTGAGGAGGAACACACTGGCAAATGTGATTCTGACATTCCCTAATATTTGAGACTTTGCTATTGTATTGCTGTCTTATTATAACAAACTATTACTGTTATTAAGAAATGTAGAAATTAAACTGCTTGTTTTCATCTCAGAGGCTCTCCTACCTATTCGTAAAGAACATGCGTTTTGCCATTTGTAATGTGTTTTCCTGTTACCAAATTCCATCATTCAGACTGGAGAAAGTTTAGAGCAGGGTGTATGCTGGAGAATGTTCTCTTTCAATAAAGCAGAAGAATGAACGACGAGTAGCATGTTTATTATTGATCTCACAGATGTTTTTGTAGTCTGCAATATGAACGCGTATGGATTACTGGTAAAGCTGGAAAGCAAATCACATTTTCTTTTATCGTTTTTAAAAATGAAGTTAGGGCTTATGAAAGGTACTGGATCCAGGCTCTGGGGACTTGACTTCTCTTTTTATCCAGGAAACAGATATTGTACATCACAAGCAGGGGCAGTGGAAGTATTAAGGATGTCAAAGCTTTCTCATGCTGCCTGTCTCTACTTCTTCTTGACCAACTCAGGCTACCAATAGGGAAGCTTACTCTGTGTGTGAATTTAATCCTATGTCTTTCTTCTGGAATACATATGTGAAGATACACAATAATGCTGTTGGCTGTAGTTTTATTGACAAGAACTTTTGTTCACTACAATCTAATGCAGAGGTTCCATCTTCATATTAGGTTTTCTCAGCTTTGTTGTCTAGCCTAGGTTGTTTTCCAGCTTTTTGAATATGAGGATTTCTAATTTTTCAACTGTAAAATGATATGCCTGTGTCCATGGCCTACGTAGTGTGTTGGGAATTAACCAGAACAAAGGTGTTATGCATTTCTTGTTTGTGGAACGGAATACAAATATTGAATATTTTTAAGAGGTACACATCTTTTTGCTAGTGGATTGTGGACAGTAATATCTTTGTGGCATAGTGTGTGTTCCTGTGAAGAATTTAAAAGTGGTAAAAATGTATGCAAAAACTAAATAATACTGGTATGTTACCCTATGAAACACATAAATAGATACACCATTAGTGACACAAGTATCTACAAACATTTTTGCTTGGCTGATAAATAAAAAGAAGTTAACAAAACAATTAGAGTTTTTTGTTATATTTCAGCATGAAAGGCAAATTAATACGACTTTCAAAAGCTTGAACCCACCGCAGAGCTGTGTGCTTTTTAGCTTTGTATAAATAATTTTAGAATCTCTGATGTTGACTAAACCATGATATATGCAAATTAGGAAGTTTGTGAGGCTTGACACAGCTAAAACTAATGTAATTTACTGGTTTATTGTCTTTACCAAAAATGGTGGTGAATCACAGGCAAAGTCACCTGTTTTTCTATGAACTGTGCTTTAGGGTTTGCATTCAAGACAGCTAAGTATTATGCAAAACTAAGTATTTTGTTTAGATGAAATTGCATTTTGGCTGTCATAGCTTTTCATCCACTGAGTTTGTGGGAGTTAGGTGAACCTAGAAACTTGGCTGAAGAAAAGGAAGAGAAGCTGTTTATCTCTGAAGCATGGAGAAAAGGAATAAATAGATTTCTTCTCTTGTCGACAAATACAATGGTGTTACTGATAATTTAATACCGTATGTTTCACAGCAAGATTTTCCTGCCAGCTTTGTAATTTTTATTGCTGTTACTCTGAAATGCTGTGGAATGAGAACAAAGTAAATAAGGCTCATGTAAAAGACAAACTTGATGGGCTTTTTGCTGGGAGTATTTTTAAAATTAGGAATAAGTGCCCATCCAAACTGGGGATAGATAGCTAAGTATCACAATATTAGTGCAATTTTAGAAAGCATGTATTTGTCCTTAAAACATATATGTTATTTAGGCTTTTCTAATAAATGTTTTCTGAATCCTTTCCCATAATTTTCTGTGGTAAATTCCAGCTGCAATGATTTTTCTTAGCCAATTTTTAAAAATGTTTTCTAATGTATTCCTTGTACTTTCTGTACCTTACTGGCTCAGAAACTAAATTGCAGTTTTAACAGTAACAAAAAAGCCTCAATGATTATAGAATACCCAGTTTGAAATGCGTGATGCATCACTTCATAGTCAAGGGTTGTATCTGGAACTATAAAGCTAAATTAAGGTTCTGTCTCTGACATTACAAAGTGCTGTAATACTGATTTTTAAATTTTTAAATTGCACTTAAAACACGGAACATATGACCAGACAGATAATCTATCAAGTATTGATAACTGTCTAGGTACAACTTCATTATTTCTGTCTTGTCACTGGTGCATATGCATGCTAGTACTCGGAAATGCAAACAGTAAGTACTTTTTTCAGAGAGGGTGGGTGTATATTCTACAACTTATTTGGAATAAAATTGTAGGGAATTTTAGAATCGTAACTGGTTGATACAAGAAATATTGTGTATGAGCCAGAATGTATTAAATTATTTTGTACTTTTTGATCTGAGGGAGTTGAAGTAACTTTGCCTGTCAGTTTAGGTCACAAGCAGCTGTCTTTAGAATAACTTATTTTGATTCACAAGCAGTTCTGAACAGCCATATGACTCAAAATTGGGAGCATTACACTGATGACACTCCAGAGCATGCAAGTAAAAGGTGTCTCACTTGTGCCTGCAGGTCTTTTGTTACACTGGAGACAATGGCAGAATAAGTGCTAGTGAGGCAGTTTGATTGATAGAATGTTTTCCGTTAAAAAAATTCTCACTGTCCTATTGCATGATTGTTATAATAGTTTAGAACCTTCCAGACTGTAAATAATAGGGTGTGTCATGGCTGTGCAAAGATTGAATTCAGGGCCTGCTTCTGACAATTTAAGATGTGATGGATACCCTTTCTTCAAGTGTAAGATTTGGTAAGTTTGCTGAGTAAGGATGTGGCTCTTTATTCATCCTGAAGCTATGTGATGTGTGCTTTCATGAAATGTTGAAGGATATATGGACTTGAGACCTAACTTAAAAAATACTGGGTCAGATCAAAGGTCTGTTTATTCACTTGCTGCTGGAGTCTAGAGAGGAGCATAGAAGCTGGGAATACATTAAGCAGTCCTCCTGATAGCATAGCCCTCTGGCTTGTGCCAGTGACTTGTGTGAAGATTGTGTCTAGAGTGTTTAATGGCCACTAGTAAACATCCCATTCACCTTCTGTCTTGCTTTGGAGCCATTTAAGTTGTTGGCCTCTAAAGTTCAGCTAAGGAGCTAGCTGTAGGGAGCTTTTGAGGTTTCTCAACTTGGATATGTCTGGGACTGAAGAGCACTGTGAAGATCGTGGAACACATAAGTGGAGACATTATACAGTACTTTGAGAT
Source organism: Patagioenas fasciata (assembly GCF_037038585.1). Lineage (NCBI taxonomy): Eukaryota > Metazoa > Chordata > Aves > Columbiformes > Columbidae > Patagioenas > Patagioenas fasciata. The sequence goes on from NC_092521.1 coordinate 92,725,297, forward strand.
ACATGAACTTGGAAAGTAGGTTTTTGACAAGCAAGGCATGTTCCTGGAAGACAAACCAAACTGTTTTGTTGGTGTCCAGTGGGTACTGGAAAGAAAGGACTGATATCTCTCAGAAGAAGGAAAGGAGAATACAAGGTCTGTTTTATGCTTCTGATTGGTGGCTTTAGGGAGAGAATAGGTTTGGACAAACTGGACTGGAGGATGATAGTTTTAGATAAGCATCAAAATATTTTATATTGTGTTGAGATAAATTTGAATAAAAAGTCCTGAGTTTCCTAAGTTCATTCATCATTACATCTTAATTTCTCTTAAAACAGGGTTGAAGTATTATTTACATTTCAGTGATTTCTTCTGCTGAATTATTTAATAATATTAGTTAACAGCTTGAGTCAAAGAACTCTATATGGTTTGCTGATGTGCTAGAAAAATAGTGTCAGCTGGAAATTAGCTACTATTACAGTTAAAAGCAAAACACTGTATTACTAAAAACTTGCTATGATACATAATGGATTTTATATGTATTCTCAAATTTTCTGAAGACAAGAAAGATTGTGAAAATCTCCATAACATAATTTATTCTGAGGAAACTAACATGGTATGCATGGGAAGGTTTTGAAATTAATTTTCACATCGCTTCTTTTGTACTCATGGGTGTTTTTATGATATCTTATAGTGTCTTATGAGTATCTTGCAAATATGATAAAACAGCACTCCTGTAAAGTAATTTTGTCACTGTTCTATGGGCATCAAAACTAGTATGCTACTTCTGACTAGGGGAGTTTATGATTTAGAATAACCTGGTGAAAATAGAAAATACTAATTCATATAGTCTACAGCCCATTTGGTATAATACGCATTCTGTTGTGTCACTTTTTATTTGGGTGTCTTGTACTGTGCATGGAGAGAGTGCGAGCATATCATATGTAACTTTCCAGTATACACCAATTATCAATTACTAACATGCTAGGTGGATAGCTGGAGCTAACAGGCCATGAGGTGAAGCATAAATATCTCATCATTTTCAATGAGGACATCTGATGAGCTTTCTGAAAGGTATGGAAGTGTTGATCTCCATTGTTCCTCAGAACAGCATGATTCTTAGTCAAGTGTCTCTTCTGACTCTTCAAGTTTCTGGTTAGACTTTTGTACTGTGTCTTATTGAGCTCTTGAGTTATTATTATTACTATTTCAGCAGTTTCACTTTAGTTTGTGTTTTTCCTTTCCTGTGTGGCTATAGTTTACATGGTCTTTCACAACTGAAGTAAACTTGAATAAACATTACACGATGTGCTGCTTAAAACCTCATATTGACTCACAGATACCTGAGCCCATGGGCTGTGGATTACACTGGGAATTTTATTGCTTCAAGAAATATCCAGTTAAGAAGTATGGTTAGATCTAAAGCATTGCATATTGGCTTTTTGAAAAAGGGTAAGATACAGTGTATCCAGAGTCTGTCTGAAATGCTTGAATAGAAAAATATTTTGTGGCATAATGCAGCTGACAAAGATAAATTGATATCTAGAAAGTTATCTTCAATGTCCTAAAAATTCTCATGTCATATGTGACTTTATTGGCCTCTGGAAATCCCTGTGAATGTGACCAACACCAAACTACACAGGGATGATGCCCAACTTTGGGCTTAATTTACTACGTAAACATTCAGGAGAGGACAGTATAAAAACTGTTTTAAGTTCCAGAATATAGCAAGACATTGGAAAAACCACAGTAGAGTCATAAAAATACTTGGACATTATTTACATTAATTTCTGAATGCTATATTTTATAATTTAATTTGGATCATTTTTATAGCAGCTGAGTTACTCCTGTAGGCATTACGTAATTAAAAAAGCATTACATTGCTTATTGAGTAATCATAGGTACTTGATTTTTTTTTTCATTTTTATTAACAACTCATGCACTAAATAGAAGGGAAAAGTTTACTAATTTTGTAGGAAATTGCTAATTCCACAGTCTGTGAGTACCCATTGCACCATGAAGCAAAGAAACCAATTCTTTTCAGTCTTTTACAAAAATTAGTATCTTACTTTTTTGAAAAATCACCACAACTTTTGCCCCTTATTTTTTAACTGGAAATAGTAATTGCAATAAAATAGCATACTGTCTCCAAATATGCTGAAATGTCAGACTCTTTACTGCCATAGTAGAGGTGTATGAAGAAACTAGTTTTGCTTTACTGAGTAAACAACCAAGAACATTTTGATTATGAATATGTAAGCATCATTTATATGTGGGGTGACTGACTTTTTACTATATGTCAAATCTATACAGATTAAGAGTCTGACGTAAATGTCAATATGAATCCAGGTATGACAGCTCTATTTATTTCTAAACATGATATACAGTGCAGTGCCTGTTTCTGTAACCAAGTGTGCCTGAAAATTAAGTGTCATATGCATTCATTTAAAGAAACAGCCTACAGTCTGCTAAAGACATCATGTGAAGAAAAATATCCTTTTCAAAAAAGGAATTTGTTACTCGGCTATTTTAATGTGAATTGTTTCTTCTTTGCAGCATGTCTACTATGTCTTTAGTAGCCAACCTGATTACCCCATATCATAAAAATTTAGTACCTTTCTACTGCAGTAGTTACTGGGTTATTGTTCATTTTGAAGGTATAATCAAGTCCATAAATTGCTAACTCTGCTGCTGAACTTAGGCCAATAATCTAAAGGCTCTTTTTTTTTTTTTTCTCCCCCATGGTCCAAGATTTTTTCCTTGGCTAAGCAGTTTAAACTGATATTTACAAATAAGTAGCATTATATCATGCTCATTATTCTCAGTTTATTACAGTTGTATTCCAATTGCTTGGTTATGTTTGAAGGTGATGGGTTTTGGTTTTTGTGTGGTGTGTCGTTGTTGGGGTGGGTTTGTTTCTTTGTTTTTCTCCCCCCGTGAATCTACACAATATTATTATTTGTGGTAATTCAGCCAGTTTTTCCAAGGCCTTCAGTATGTTCTTTATAGACCCAAATCTCTTTGCAACATGGCTAGGTTGCAGTGTAGTTTGGCTCCATTAATTATATTGTTTAGTGATACCTGGAGCAGTAGCATTATTAATGGTACATGAGGAAGATGAAAATTACTTGGAGCACAAAAGCTCATGGCAGAAAATCCTTCTGTGAGCAAGAACCAGCAGGGTTCACTGTAAAGGATTAAAGGTAGTGTTGAACAATTTTTGTTTAGATAGAAACTAGTGGCCTTTATTTCGAATGTACACAATGCATTTAATCTTGAAGATTAATCTTTTGGGGTTTTTTTCGTATTTACTGCAGGAGAGAAAAAAAAGTTCAAGGGAAAAATAAATTTTGTCGATTTACTAAAATGAATAACTGTACTTCTATGGTATTGGCTGTGGCAAACGCTTTGACTGGTAAGCATAGTTAGCATTATTCTATGTGTTTGTGTGAGCATTAACCCTGATTAGGCATTCTGAAAACGTGCTATACTACAGTTGTATTAGAAGAGTACCTGGTTGTATGAAAATATTAATTTCATGGTCCTTTGCTTGTAAGATATTATGCTTCAGCCATCTTAAAGGCCATTCCTTATGGGAAGTAGCTAGAACTCTGCTAGTTTTGAGCCTCCCTATTAGGAGCTATTTGATAGTTCACTCACCAGCACAATTTCTCCTGGGCTCACTAACCAGAATCATTGCTTTTGGCTGAGGTATCTGGACATATTTCAGTGACTCTTCCAAAACCCACAGACATCTTCTTCTTTTTTTTTTTTTTTTTTTTTCCCCCTCAGGTTGAAACGATGTTCCTTTGTGTCATTTTCTCTGGGATTGTTCAGTCTCAATTTTCAGTGTTTCACATGCTGCTGTCCCCATGTAGATGTTAAAGTTCTGTGACTACAAAACTGAACTGAGTAGGAGTTTAATTTAAAGTGATTGCTTCTGATGGTAGACATAACTTTAAGCAATGAACAGTGATGTTTCATGACTTAGACCATCTATTTATAACATTTTCCACTACGAAAGAATGAAAACCATTGTTTGCTTGTTTCCTGAAGTGAAAAGTCATCTGCATAGAAATGTGGTCTTCTAGTCCAGCCATTTATCTATAATACTTTGAACTAGTGCAGTGTCTGAATGTGACATAAGCTCTCACAAATAGCCTTTCAACACCATGCTGTTTTTATTCTAACTTCTGTTTATAGGTGAGAAAACTGAAGTAGTGAGTGAAGCATTCATAACACAGTGGGCAGTACTTCTTGTAGTCTTAGAGCTTGTTAATTCCTTCCACAGCCCAGTGGTCATTGTCCCAGAATGCTTCAGCTTAGAGGAGAGTTTCACTTCATTTTGGAGACAGGGAGATTTGTCTTTGTTCTCGAAATTTTGCTGTCTCACTGCATTTGTCACTTTTTAATTTACTCATATATGTACGTTTTTGTTCTGTGAACTTTTTTTTTTTAAATCTTTAGGCATGTAGTGTAGTCACGGAAAAAGTTTAATCCAACCTGGTTTTAGTTCATTGAAAATCAAGAATTAATCAGGGTTAGGAAGGCTTCTTTGATCACGAAAATGAACATGAACAGTACTTTGGGTTAAGTAGTTTTTCCTCCTAGTAGTTTGTGGACTGAAGTACCTGTTTCACAAATGGAAGGTGAAGCTTGTGGATTAAGTAATAAGTTTTGAGGAACAAAAATGCAACTGAACTACTAAACAAGCTTTTAATATAGGTGTCAATTTTTGTAATGTTTGCTGAGGAACAAAGTGTCTATTTCTCACCAAACTGAGAGTCTGAAAAATTGATCTTTGGTCACACACTTTTTGTGGCCATGTGCTCAAATGCCATTAGGTTCAGCAAATATTGCCTCAATGTAATATTCTTTGGCAAAACTATTTTTCATTTCAAGCAATTGGATTAGCAGTGTGAGTTTACTAAAAATGATGAGGTGTTTTCACCTGATACTGAACTGGAAGTCTAGGAATAGGACGAATGGTTTCTGTATCCCTGCTGCACACAATGCTTCGCAGCCTGTGCCTGGACTTCTGCTAGATTTAATTTTGCTGTATTTGGGCCTTGCTTGGCACTCACTGCTGCTCTGCAGACCTGGAGAAAGACTTTTTTTGTGTGTGTGTGTGTGTGTGAAAGTGATTTTTAAATCTGCTCAGTGCTAAACAGTTTGATTCCATATTTTCATGCGTAATAGATTTGTATACATTATGTGTTGTCCTTCTGAGTTGAGAAGCAACTAACCTAATTTCAGCTTTGAATGCATTCTCCAGTATTCCTTGTTCACTTTCATGCTTTGGATATTTGGCTGGTTGAACAAAAGAGACAGATAAATTAGGGATGCATTTTTACATGCCCTGGAGAGATGCTCCTAGAAGAAGCTTTTGTATATTTTCTGGTGGTAACTAAAAGTGGATATAATACTGACAGACATTAGGTATTTTGCATGTTTGTCATGAACACCTACGAGAGTGTGGACAATCTTGAAGGAGCAGAGAAGGGTAACTCAAGGGTTATATTTACAATGTAATCTCTTTGTTATAAGCACATCCAAAGCTTTACAAACTCATTGAACTCCTGCTATTGTTGACCTGCTGAATGGAATCTGAGGAAGATAATATGTTCACCATAAGTAGTAAATATTTTCTGTTTATAAAATTGATTGTTTAATTTTATATCCCTTCCTACTGTTAGCAAATCATCTGCATAAATATAAACACACTGTTTCACAAAAGCTTGTCTAAGAAGTGGTATTTACAAAAATGTCAGTTGCATTTTTTTTTCCTTAGTTAGAGGAAAGGGCGGACTGCAAGAGCTACAATAGTACTTATTCTAGGCCCTCTGAAAATTAGGTACGACAGTAGATCTTAATAAACCTTCTTAGTAAAACTAAAACTGTGCTCACATTCTGAGAGTCAGAAGTGCAAGGGGCTGGACTGGGGAGATTTGTAAGCCAAAAGCAAGTGGTATCCTCAGGATGGTGGCTGAACATGGCTATATTGAGAGATGACTTATACCAGGGGTCCTGTGCACTCCCTCTCAGGCTGGCCAGGAAAAATTCTCTTTTTGGCAAATTCTCTTGGCAGCAACAACGAGACCTTGTAGGCTTCCATTTCTTAGCCTGGTTTTGATTGCTAGATGGACTAAATTGTGCTGGAAGGGATGATAACAGAATTTTACTCACTAAAGTAAGAATACTTGGAGAGCCATAGTACATTTTAAAACCTTTGTTAAATTTGCATTTTGGTTTTGTAATTTGAGTTATTTCTAATAGGGTAAGGATTTGTTAGACCTTCTTTAAAGGATGCTTTTCTTGTACTCAGTTCATAAAGTGATGCTGCAACCAATTGCTTAGATGGCCTTTAGCACCCATTGTGCTGTTTTATGTTCTGCTTTGCAGTAATAGTGAACACATTTTTTATAAGGAAGTCAGCCTTAATTAATAACAGAAAATACTTTTAAACATACAAAACATCAAGTGTGAGCCCACTCTGTGTGTAATTTATCTGTGCGGGTCACTTAACTGTGTTTGTCCATGCATGTTTTGTTGGGTTTTTTTTATACTGGATCTCACTGATGTCACATCTGATTGTGCATGACGTATATGTAAGAGGTTTGTGCCCAGTAGACATAATGTACTCCTTGATTGTGTCCATCACTTCCATAAAGAGTGATCCAAGGAAAATCTATCTTGTGTAAGGAGGGAAAAAAAAATGCATACTCCCTGCGTGACAGAAGTATACTCTGTGACTTTCACTGCTTCTTGCTTGGCTAGCGTGCTACTAAAGACATTTAGGTCAAAACAACCTTGTCAGACCTGATATGGATTATTTCCTCCTTGGTGTAGTCCTCCCATATGGTTGTGTCAGTTCCAACAGTGCAAATTTCTGCAGCTTGTTATTTACTGGAAATGCTAGCATAGCTTCATAGGCAGTTGACACCGAGGAAACCAGATTAAACAATATGGTGTGATGTAGACATACATATGAATGTAACATGGTATGTAAGCCTTTCATCCCTTTTTTGAGTATTAATTGCCCCAGAAGACTGTCCATGTTCTATCACAAGGATGGAAACAGAGAACACTTATAGAAACTAATGCTGTGTGGTTAGCCAGCACCAGGACCCTAAGAACTTACAAAGTATGAATAAATGTATTCCAATTATAGACTAATGCAGGTAATGGGTTTATGGTACTGAGAGGGCTGGATCTGCTCCCTGACAGCCTGCAGACATTAGGGGCCCCTCATGACCAGCCTGCAATGTAGGCATTATGGAGTGATTTTTACTTTACTGCCTTTTCCATCAGATCATCCCCTTTCTTTCACACACAAGGTTAATTCACTTCTTGATCACATTATTTCCTCGCTGCTCTTTGACAATATAAAAATTCTGAGTGGACAGCTCAATCCCTCTTCCATCTCAGATTTGATTGTTATGGTATTGCCTGGCGTCCCTCAGAGGCCTCCAGCAGCCTTTGCTGCACTTTATGACACTTAAATGGCTGGGCTACAATTTCTCCATCTATTCACGAAATGCTGTTAATAACTCATTTCCAAAGAGGCCCTTCTTTATGTCTTGGCATTAAGGGATTTTTTATTAGGTGCCAGGATAGGTGACACACAGCCCCAGTAACCAAAGAGTTAATTAATCTGTTGAAATTTATTGCCTTTTATACTGCACTCAGTGTGACAGTCCCTAAGAGAAACAGATACTATATTTACAACCGAGCTGAAATATTCAGTAATATAGTCTGCATACTGACCCACTCCATCAGTGTATGCCTTTTGCTGGAGTACCCATTAATCAACTAAGATGGATTTGTGTAATCTGTCTTCTTTCTTATTCTGAGATTCCAATAAATATTGAAATAATAATTTATTGATTACTCTGCAATATAAATGTGTAGTAAAGGCACCCAAGATATTTGCATAGTAATGCATTTCAAAGCTTTTGGCATTCTGTAGGTATGAGGAAGAGAGAGATTGTAAGGGTGGTTAAGAGTGATGCAATTCCTTCAGAATGCAGAACACCAAGTTCAGTCTTAGCAGGATGTGGTGGTCCTCTAAGGTAATTTTTGAGATTGGTGAAGTATAAACTGTGTAACTGGGTTATAGCTGTTCTCTAAAATCTGTGTATTAAGGGTAAGCCTGTGTTATGTTATTGGCCTCTCATTTGGGTAACAATAAATACAAGGCGTTTGACTGTTTTATTTTGTAAACAAAAATACTTCAATTCTTTTCACGTGAGGCATTTGTCAGAAGATATCAGCTTCGTTCTTTTGGGCTGCCCACTGTATTGAAGTCCTACTGTAAAAGATGTGCAGTTCTATAATGTACATGACCGAGTGGGACAAATTATTTGATGCAGCTCTCCTGAGAGGTGAAATACTGAAGGGTCTGTCAGGAGAGGGATTACGGCAGTTTCTGGAATAAATTGGAGAATTTCAGGGAACTGCTATAATTAATAGCAGCCTTTTTTTTTTAGCCAGTGAGATGCAATATACCCTATATTTTCTATAGCACTGAAATTCCACACATCTAACCATGTTCTGTACTAGGGCATGGCATGGAATATGAGGCAGTTTTTGTTGATTCTATACTACCTCCTGTGGTAATTTCTCACCATCTCCTTGAGGTTTACTCATGTCTTTATCACTTGAGTGGTGGATAAAAGGCCATGGCAGAAACCCTAAGCAGCTCTGCATAACTATTGAAATGTCACGTACAAGTAGAACAGTTTGCATTCATTTACAGAGCAAACCTCTTTGTTTTTTATGACCTTGTACTGTACATGGAACTAAATAAGACTAAAACTGATCAGTTTGAATTCTGTTTTTAAAAACTGCTGGATCAAAAAGTTCGGGTGGACAATCTACTTGGAATATTGCTTGCTGAATATTGAAGGACCTTTGTGAGACAGTCACAATTTGCTTCTTTATGTTTTCTCATTTTCTTCATTTCTTTCTGATGATGAGAGTGGGAAGCAGTAAGACTGTGGTATTTCTGCCAGGAAAAATCAGAAAAGTCAAACAAGTTCTTGGAGAGGTGTTCTTTAATTCCATTTAGGATTTTTGTCCTTCATAAAGGCTTCTGCCTTTGCAGACAATGGAGCAATAATTAGATAAGATTTCCTGGCTGCTGTTTAGGAAAAAGAGATCATTGTCCATTCTTTGAGAAAGCCTACAAGAAAAAAAATCTGCTCTGGCAAGTCTTTTTTCTGTAAGGAATTAGAAGAACCAATCAGTATGGCTGACAGCTTGCACTTCACTTTCTGGCATGCCCTATATTTGCTTTAAAATTTCAGTAGCCCATTTATGAGACTCTAGTGTCTCAAAACCCAAGAAGGATCAATTATCATAGAATTAATAAACTAGCATTCTTATTAAGAGACTACTTATGGTTATCAGCATGACTGTGTACGGTATGAGGTATTTATTTTTGCTTATTTCTTACACTGAGGTTTTTCTAATGTATATGGATAAGTACTCTATAAGACTTCCAATTTAACTACTATTCTATAGGATAAACATGTCTATTTTGCACTGAAGATTCAAATGCAAAATGGCATTGCTGCTTATTTTGCCCAAATAAGTTACCAAGGCTGTGATATCTGAGGTCTTTTGCTTATGAAAAAACTTCAACCTGCTTCTGAGTGCTCTGAGCTCTGTTCTACCAATACCTTAGCACGGCCCAGTATTATCTATTTGTCTAGTATCTAATGTAGCATATTCTCGCTTATGAAAACCATGATCATGAGTGGAATTTTGGGGTATAATTTTTTTCCTTGAAAAGTGCAGGAGCCCTTAGTTGAATTCACTCACAAGTGGTTTATGCAGCACATTTCAAGTCTCCATAACAATTTTTCTTAGTTTTGGGTAACTGCTTGTGATCGGAATAACCAAAGTATAGATAAAATTGTACTGCACAGGATTTGTTTTCTAGTGTCTTACTGATAAGGTTAAACAGATGGTGAAGTAGAATCATTGAGGCAGTACCATAGATCATCACAAAAAAAAGACAAAAATGGAGGAGGATGATGAATTTCCTGTTAGTTCATACATAAATTGAAAAAGACTCAAAACCTACAGAAAGCCAACCTTTAAAAAGTAAACAAAACTAGTGCCTATCTTTTCTGTATTTGTGTCTATAGCACAATATCCCAAGGAATTCTAAACCTGTTGGTTGCACGTCTTTTTCTTTAGCGAAATTTCACCTATTATGAATTTGATATCAATTTTCAGGAGTGAATATTCTGTTCCATAAATCATAATGTTAAGTATCTTATAATCAAACACAGGGGTTTAAAATAAAAAAAGACTTAATATGATTTTTTTAATACCATGTTGCTTTGAGTGATCTGAGGTTAACTATTGTAGGAAGATCACAAAATTAAGCTGCTTTGCAACATGATCTGGGTGTTAACCCGCAGTTGTATAATGTTATTTGTATAATGTTATAAACAGGGACTTCAGTGACAGAGATTCTAGTGATAACAAAAATGCCAGCATGGTCCTAGGATATCTAGTGAGACCTCTCATTTTGAATATTAAATCATCAGTTGTTTCTTTAGTCAACAGCATTCCCCAGGGCTTTCCAGTGGTTACACAGGTTTGATATAAAAACAGTTGCAGCATGTAGCATAGAAAGATGCACATTGCTCAGTAACTGTGGTCCTTCAGTCCCAATTAAGTTGTATATCACTTGACTGTACTGATTGGATATCATAGACTTTGGGTCTTACGGGGCATATTGCTGCCTCTGCTCAATATAGGGGGACTTTTGGTTCATTGAAGCACTTTTTGGAATGCAAGATCAGGTCTGGTATCACATATTTATAATTATGTTAAATATTCTGGGACTGGGGTTTGCAAGCTTTTCAGGGGTATGAACTTGGTCTTTACTGCAAGTTTGTATAGGAATTAAAATATCGCCTGACTGCTGTTTCAGTGCAAACGTTAAACAAAATTAATGGAAACAAACTATAGCAAACTGTTGCCTGTGCAAGAAGTTACGTGAGTTGGCTGTTAGGAGTGTGTGAGGATTTGACTTGAAGAGAAGAGTCATAGCAGAGGAGATTGCAGGGGTGGGTAGGTGTGAGAATCGTGCAGCTGCAGGTTGTCTTCCATTAGCAGATTGCTAAATTAGATTGTCAAAGAATTTGTACAGGTTTTAGATCTGGTAATTTTTGAGGGTGTTAGTGTAGATGAAGGATTACTTATGCTTCTAGCCTCTCTTTGCGTTTGATTTGCTGTTGGGTCAGAATCACAGCTATTAGAATGACTAAAAAGTACGTTATTTCAGCATTCTTAGGACATTGCAGGCAAGCTGTTACTATGGACAAATGAGTGGTCTGAGTTAAACTTAACCCTCCTTTATCAGGTCTGTTAGAAAAGTAATTTAGCTGAGCTTCGGTATGTTGCAGATACGTATACATTGAATAAGAATGCAAGTGTAAAAACATATGGATGGATGATGGCAAAGCGGTGGATGTGGTCTACCTTGACTTCAGTAAAGCCTTTGACACAGTCCCTCACAGCATCCTCACAGCTAAATTGAGGAGGTGTGGTCTAGACAATAGAGTAGTGAGGTGGGTTGCAAACTGGCTTAAAGAGAGAAGCCAGAGTGGTGGTCAATGGTGCAGAGTCCAGTTGGAGGCCAGTATCTCAGGGGTCAGTACTGGGGCCAATATTATTCTATATATTCATTAATGATTTAGACGAGGGAATTGAGTGTACTATCGGCAAGTTTGCTGATGACACTAAGCTGGGAGGAGTGGCTGACACGCCAGAAGGCTGTGCTGCCATCCAGTGGGACCTGGACAGGCTGGAGAGTTGGGCGGGGAATAACCTGATGGAATTTAACAAGGGAAAGTGTAGAGTCCTGCATCTGGGCAGAAACAATCCCAAGTTCCAGTATAGGTTGGGGCATGACCTATTTATTAGAGAGCAGTGTAGGGGAAAGGGACCTGGGGGTCCTGGTGGACAACAGGATGACCATGAGCCAGCACTGTGCCCTTGTGGCCAGGAAGGGTAATGGCATCCTTGGGTGTATTACAAGGGGGGTGGTCAGTAGATCGAGAGAGGTCTTCCTTCCCCTCTACTCTGCCCTGGTGAGACCCCATCTGGAATATTGTGTCCAGTTCTGGGCCCCTCAGTTCAAGAAGGACAGGGAACTGCTGGAGAGGGTCCAGCATAGGGCAACAAAGATGATTAAGGGAGTGGAGCATCTCCCTTATGAAGAAAGGCTGAGGGAGCTGGGGCTCTTTAGTTTGGAGAAGAGGAGACTGAGGGGTGACCTTATTAATGTTTACAAATATATAAAGGGTGAGTGCCACGAGGATGGAGTCAGGCTCTTCTCAGTGGCAAACAATGATAGGACAAGGGGCAATGGGATCAAGCTGGAACACAAGAGGTTGCACTTAAATTTGAGAAAGAACTTCTTCTCAGTGAGGGTAACAGAGCACTGGAACAGGCTACCCAGGGAGGTTGTGGAGTCTCCTTCCCTGGAGACATTCAAAGCCCGCCTGGACACATTCCTGTGCGACCTCACCTAGGCGTTCCTGCTCCAGCAGGGGGATTGGACTAGATGATCTTTTGAGGTCCCTTCCAATCCCAAACATACTGTGGTACTGTGATATTAATACTTGTCGGAAAACATGAGGAGGTACTGATCAATAACCTACTGTTTCATGATGATTTCTAAGAGGAGACAAATTATTTAAATTTCGCAGATGATTGTATTTCTTGGAATATTTCCCCAGTTTATGCTCAACTAATTTCATTGTCTTCCCTACTCATGTTAAAAATGTTATCCATTATAACTTCAGAAGTCTTTATATCTTCTAGTTGTTTCAGCAGTTGCTAAACTTGTGGCTTAAGAGTAATTTTCTAACCAATTATTTTTGCACAAAATTTACTATTTCTATTTCCAGATGTGTCTCAATAGATGACATTTTGATTTTTATTTACTTTTGGAGAAATTACAGTGTAGTAAGAAGTATTCCAGGTGATTGAACCCATCATTTAGGCCCTGAAATAGCCTACATGTTCTGAGTGAAAATATTCAGGAAAAAGCCATTCAATGGCTTAAAGGTGATTTCTATTTCACTCCTTCAACTGTTCTCACAATAAACCTGAAAGAAATGAAGGACATATATATGTGTCTTTACTGTTATGCCTGTGATTAACTCCAACATGAAGTTATTTTAAATGATAGTCTTTTGGGACCATGTATAACTATGGTGTAAGGAAGTGTTACACCATCCAAAGTCAATGACAGTCATGCCCTTATATGCCAGGCGTGACTGTGGCCTCTGTCTGTTTAGCCAGACTATATTAATATCATTTGGATATTCCCAGAGGTTATGTTTTCTTACAAGCTGCAAATTACTGTTGGCAACTTGTGACAGGTTTGTTCGAATTCCCATATGTCTCATGCAAAACTGCAGGAAAATATATCTGTGCTTTTCACATCAATATGCCAAAATGTCAAGAGTCACTTCTCAGCATGAAGACCCTCAAAGATGCAAAAGAAAAGTGCTTGGCATCATCCCTTGTAAATGTAGACCTGTTTGAGAAGTACACATCAGTCATTGCAGTGTACTGTGTGTGAGGGAACACCTTGCAATACTGTCTCATCTTCAGCATTTCACTTTCCTTCCATGTGGTGGTGCATCTGGTATGAATGCCAGTTTACCACAAAAATGAATGACACTCAAGGTGAGTCTGTCATTCGCTGTTGGCTTTTATTAAGATGCCATCTAAAGGTGTAGAATTGAAGCTGGGCAAGTTGTAATGAGGTACTGGAGATAGTTCAGAGAAGAGCAACGAAGCTGGTGACAGGTCTGGAGCACAAATCTGATGAAGAGCAACTGAAGGAACTGGGGCTGTTTAGCCTGGAGAAAAGGAGGCTGAGGGGAGACCCGATGGCTGTCTACAACTACCTGAAAGGAGGTTGTAGCATGGAGGGTGTTGGTTTCTTCTCCCAAGCAGCAAGTGATAGCATGAGAGGAAATGGCCTCAAGTGCGCCAGGGGAGGTTCAGATGGTGGGATATTAGGAAACATTTCTTCACAAAAAGAGTTTTCAGACATTGGAACAGGCTGCCCAGGGAAGTGGTTGAGCCCCTATCCTTGGAGGTGTTTAAAAGACATATAGATGAGGTTTTTAGGGACATGGATTAATGCTAGAGTTAGGTCAATGGTTGGACTCAATGATCTTGAGGGTCTTTTCCAACCAAAATGATTCTATGATCTATGACCCTGTAGATGATATCTCAACAGATATTCACCTTGCTTAGGTTTAGTTCTCGTATTTTTTGTAAATTTTGATGGATGCATCTGAACTGCTTTTTCTGGTCTTTCTTCAAGATATAACCTTCTAAGTTGGTGCTATGTAGAGTTACGTTAGAACCCCTTTGGAAAGAGAGGAAAAACCCAACTGAGTTTTTTTATTTTGTTGTTATGTTTCTCCATGGATCCCACCAATTAAGAATACTTTATATTACATGAAGTTTAAAAAGTAAAACTGAAAGACAATATGCAATATTTGTGTGTCTGAATAAAATAAACTAGTGGAATCAAATTACAGTTTATGTTGATATAATCAGGAAACAGAAGTTGAATTATACCAAACTATGGCATCCATGAACTTGACAGAAAGCTGAACTGTCACTTAAAAGTCAGGAGTAAACCTCTTAACCTCTGAATGTTATCTGTAGGTCTGCTGTGTGTGTTGTGGGTGTTTGGTTGTTTGGTTTAGTTGTTTGTTTCAAGGTATGGTTTAATTTTTTCTTGAAAACAATGAGAAACTGATGTAGGAAAATATAAGGGAAAAGTAGTGTCATGGCTGTTTAACAAAATTATTAGTCACATATTTTAGAGAAAATATTAATTGATAGAGCCTTTTCTTAAGAAACTGCTTTTTAGGGTATAGAAGTTCATGTAAATACCAAGTGTTTCATCTTTCCCAGAAATTTGCTACTTATGTGACTCAGGTTTTGAGTCTTCTGCTCATGGGATCTGCCATGCTAAAATTCTCACATACATTTTATGTTGTTGTGGCAGTTTCTCATCCCCCTGAGATCTGGAGCCTTCAAGAGGGCAATTGATGGCTCCTTAGCACCTTTTGTGCCCCATTGTGCCTGTCCCAACATACACATCGAGGGTGGCCAAGGTGCTGACAGTCACATCCTCCCCTGTTCCTGGGCAGGGTGACTTCACCTCCATGGGGCCGGAGGGGTGGGACCCTCAGTCGATTGACAGGGTCCTCAACAAAGGAGGTGCTCAGAGAAGCTGAGAAGCTTCTAGGCCATGTTGTAGTGCCCACAGCCAGATCTGACCAGGCTACAAAACTGCATCCCTGACAAAGACCCCCTTTGAGTGGTGTTCTCGGAGCAGCGGGTCTGTGAACTGGATCCCTTCCCTTAGACTGGAACACGGTCTAAGGACTCTTCCTGGGATTGACAGCACCTCATCTCCTCGTTTGGATGAGTGGTTATTTTTCTCTACTGGATATATCCTTGAATGAGTCCTTGCCTAACCCAGGCAAGTGTTAGTCCTTGCCTAACCCAGGTGAGTGATTATTTCTTCTGAGTACTCCAGAGTGAGAGGCCTCTGGTGGTGTTTCTTGTGAGTGTATGTGTGCACGTTTTGGATCTTTATTATTCTTATGTTGTTGTACCCCAATAATCTCAACTGATATCCAAACCTGTATTTTATGTTGTTGGAGTGCTAAATAATTGTATAGACCCTGTTTCTCGTCAGTTTATTGGCTATACTTTTCTGGTTAGAATAAAGTCTGTTTTGGAACTTCTTGTTTGCCTAAAATGTACCTTTGGGGTGCCTTTGTGACACTTCTGGATTTGTTGTTTTTAGCTATGATACTGAATACATTCTGGTTGACTATTTTTCCTGTACCAAGAAAATCCTAGAAACTACGTGTAGTAGGGTATAAAACACCTGACAGTAATTTATGTAATGTTCCTCATTCATTTAGAAATGTTGAAATTTGGAGTCCATTTTTCCCATGGTTACTATTCCTGACTAGCACTTTCTTGCCTTTAGTTTTGCCAAATAAATGCCTTACTTTGATGTACTGCTTATCATCATTGAAGTTGGCTTTATTCAGGAAATTTACAAAACCTTGTTTTAATATTCAAAGCATTCTGATTCTCTGGGCTCTATAAAAGCTTTCTGGCATTCTTTTATTTAACAACAATAAGGATGAAGTTAAGCTTAGACAAAAAGCAAAGTAGTGTTTTATTTATAGATTTATTCCAAAAAGTTGTATTTTGAAAAGCTTGCTATTAGAAGAAAAGCTGGGTGCTGTATAAATAGCATATGTTTAAAGAAAACTTTTTAATGCTAGATCATTTTAAAATTAAAATTCACTGTATTTCAGTGCAAGAGAAGCATAAAACTAAGTATCATTCAAGTCCCCTTTAAGCCCGTAACATAACTTTTACCTGCAAAATATGTTTTATTTCTAACGTTTCTGACTATTTCATAACTTTTTCACTGAAAAATGACTTTATTTTTATCAATTGACTGATTGCCTTGAACTTTTAGGACAAAATTGTTATGGGAAACCAAGTGGAGTGTTTGTGTGTGTGGTGTGGTTGTTTGTTTTTTTTCCCTCCTGAGTTGATATATTTTTCTGAGGAAAAAAAGTAGTGATGTATAAGCTACTGTTCATATTGAGAGTGGTGGTACTTTAATATTCAAGAGAGAGTTCTAACTAAGGATCTTTTAAATAATTTGCTGACATAAACATTCATAATTAGCATTCATAGTACCTCTATGAGTGTTTTGGCAGTGCTGGTTAGAAAAACTGCAACTGAACACTTTTATATCAGAAAATTCAGCTGTTTTAAGATCAGTCTGCTTCACGAAGGTTTTGTTTCCCTGAAAATTTATTTTGAAAAACGAGATACTTGGATAGTGACAACATCCTGCTGTGGTAGGAAAGATTTTGATTTTAAAAATTTATTTATTTTAAATTTTACTTTATTTATTGTGTTGACAAGCACAGTCTGCACTAGAGGGAGAGATTCAGGGCAAGGAAGTTTGTTCTTGTACAAATGGATTTGGACTTGTTCCTCTACGATGTTTTAAGAGACGGTGCCTGTGGCCTCCCCTTCAAGTCTCTGCATTGATAAGTCATTGTAACTTTGGCTCAGACTCCAGATGAAATCTGAGTTTTGACAAAGTGCCTAAACTAGAGCTACACAAGGCAGGAAAGGTAAAATTGCAGAGAGGTAAGATAGCTGAACTGGATTAAAAGTTCTCAGGGATTCAATAGGAAAACCACTAACATGGAAAAATAGAAAGAAAAAAAAAATGCTTTGGCAGATAGGAATTCAACAACATCTGGGAGCAGCCATTCCAAGAAACAACTGAGACCGACCTTTCCCCACCTGGCTGAAGCCTGCCTCACTGAAAAACCCTAATTGTTATTGAGGTATGGTGACCATATAAATGCTTAGTGTCATAGCTCATCTGTCCTAGCTGTCTTTTGTGTGTTACTCAATAAATATCTATGTTAGACTTCTGAGCTGCTTGTAAAGGGTGCCTGAGCAAAGCGATGCAGAGGAGGAAGAGTTAGAAAGGCAAATTAATAGTTTGTGTCCATAAAGCTAAACTCACACTTATCCTTTCCTTCCCTGCCTTCTCCCAGAACAGGCTGCCCTTATCTACACTGCGTATTGAGAACAACCCCTGTCCTGTGTTGGACCCTTTCATGGTCCACTCAGTGATGGACTCATGATGGTTCGTTTACCTTGATCTCAGAGTGCAAAATTAAGACAACCAAAAAGCCAAGGGGTTATGATTCAATCAAACAGTGTTACTTTATTATTTTGCCCGTAAAGCGACATGCGATGGAGAGAGAGAGTAAGAAAAAGAAAAGGGAAAAGAAATGGGGAGAGTTAAAGTAGAGATGGGAAGTGAGGTTGCATTTACCACCAGTAGAGCTTCAGAGGCGTCCCTCTGGTCTCCGGTCCCATAGAGCCCTGCTGGTCCTCTGTTGTGGTTCTGGATCCTCTGGTGGGAAGATCTCAACAATGTCCATTCGGGAGTCATCTCTTATGCTTCTTCACCCCCCCTTCCTCCCATTGTTTAAGGCCAGTCTCTGCCTTGATTTCACAACCCAGGCTTGTACTGTGCAGGCCTGATATATTCACGCTTTCTTTTGCCAACGCTTACGTGGTCAGCATTCAGGGGTCTTTCTCTGGTCCACTGGGTGACCTGAGGACCCTTGGCGAGCTTCTGGGCATGCTCCTTTTTGTTGGCCATTGTTTGGGGGAGCAGGTGAGGGACAGGTGTGACTGAGTCTGCAAGTGAGAACACATCTTCTGGACAGCAGCTATTGTCCCCGTGTTGAAGAGACCCTCAGAAGGATCCCTTTCAGGAGGTGGGGGCTGGTTTGGCTGAAGCAGCAGGTGAAGTCCATACAGCAGCCACTGTAAGCAGCAGCCCCCCTGTATCAGAGAAACCAGTGCAACACAATGCTTCTCCTCGGGCCTCTCTCCAAGTCATTGTCCATGCATTCTTTCTGTTAGGGCCTCAGTTCTTTCAGTTCCTGATTATGATGTTCAGGCAAATACTGCTCTGTTTTCGGACCGACTCTTACAGACCCCAGACCAAGCCTGGGCATTGCCTGGGAGAGCATTACTTGCCATGGGATGAGGCCATAGTGGACTACATGCAGCAGCTAGGTACTGTAGACAATTATAGGTTAGTACTCAATCCGGTGCCTTAGCTGTGCCCTATTTGCTACTCTGGATGTAGCCCTTCATTCTAATAATGATTTACTCTCTTTTACCACAGTTTTTTTATGGAACTGTTTCAACAGCAACTTAAATTTTTCCTGCCATGTACACACAAGTTTGCACCTTGTTCAAAATTTTCCTTTTCTCCATCCGTGCTCCTGCTTCCCAGTTCTCTGTGGGCTGCTGCACAGCCAAAATGGTGTGGTGTTTGCTTTTAACTCTGTTGCTGCTGTTACTGTTTTAACACTAAGCTTTGATTGACTTGCTGTTATTTTCCCTAAACAACAACAACAAAAAAGAAGGCAGGATATGAACCAGGGATAGTAGACTCAGTGTCTGAATAATAAATGAAGCAAAGCAAGTGAAGGAAAAAGGAGGGGTATCAGAGGGATTCAGAATTGTTTGGCCATATCAACTTTTAGGGGAGGGAGAAAGGATCCTTTTATGAAGCACTTTAGTGTTGTTAGTAGATCCTGAAATCTAAGAGAGCAGAAGTCCTAAAGCAGAGTAGAACAGGATAAATATTTTATCATGTCCTTCCCCAGTTTGTCATCATTAACCAGGTAGCTCTTTGGCTTGAGTGACGTGTGCTGCACAGTGAAATCTCTCTATTGTTTTTTATTGTAGCAGTTAAGGCTGATAGGATTTTCAACGAATGAGAGGCTATAAGTCTCCTAGGAGAGGCAATATAATGTCCCAGAAAAGTATCAGTTTGGAAAGCACATTGTTTCAGCACCAAAACTTAATGTTGGGTTTTGTCAGGAATGTATTACAGTAATTGGGATTGCAAAAAAAATATTGGATTTAGGGGAATTTCTCCAGGGTGCAAATCTAAAAGAGAGATGAATGTGGGAGAAAAGGTTCCCAGAGGCGAGTAGATGTTGTTCAAAGTAGGCAAATGGCTGAACTTAGTCTACTCATAGAAAGCTAACGTGAAGCATAAAATACACGGTTTCATGTCTATACTTCTGCATTCATTTCAGTAGAAGAACTCGACTGTCAACATCAACCCCAAATTCCTCATTATGTGTTAGAGCTTTAGAATCAGAATAAAACTTTAGGTCCTGTGGGAGTCCCATCATTTCCATTTTCCCTTTATTTGATGAGAGTTAACTAGGAAGTGGTGTTTTTTTTTTTTTTTCTGGCTTTTCAACCGTTTCTTTGTTGGTTCTTTGTCCACTCTTTGTGCATTGTGTTTATGTGGTTAACTGTTACCAGTTGTGCTCAGAATCATTTCTCAAGCAGCTTTAACACTGATGTAAGATATTGTGGTGGTTCTTAAAATGAGTTTCTTTCTTTAGTGTTTTGTAACAAATTACTATAAATAGTTCTTGCATCTTCTTTGTTTTCTACATTGCTTTTTTTGCTGATCTTATTTCTTTGGATAAGGTCCAAAATAGTCTCTGACCATATAAAACCAGACTATTACATATTCAACTCTAAAATTATATTATTAATTTAAATATTGTTACCAATTGTCCTAGGAGTCACTCTTCCAATTCAGCCTGGTATTTCCTGACTTCTCAGTACAAATTCATGTATTAAATTATTTTTGTATTTACCTTGTGGTAAAAAGATATTATTTGCTCTTGAACGAGCACCTGCACTCTTAGCGGTGTAGTTAGGTCCTCAGGTGCAATATTTAAAAAGGAGATACCAGCAGGTGTTTGGATTGGACCATTGATGGAAATTGCAAGGTTATTCACAGTCAACAAGGGAATGACTTTTTTGGTTTTTAATATGCTGGTAAGTAGTCTTTCAGTTTAGCTTTAACTGTTTTTTACAGTTTCTTTCTTTTGAAGAATGCATATTTGTTATAAGAAGTGTGACTTAGACATGTTTCTGAGACCTATGCTAATATTTGCTTATCAGTACGGTAATCTAAACATGAAGTTCACAGCCCAGATCTATGATGTTCACTAAAGAGTTTTCTGAAAATTACATCATCTCTGGACTAATTTCTAAAAATATATTCTAAAAATGTTTAGATGAATTTTTGTAAAATTAGACTGATATTTTTATTTCTAATTCTACAGATGATCTGATTTCACTTAAAAAAGTAAAATCAGAGTTTAGTCTCCTCCAGGTTTGGCCAGAAGAGGGAACCATCTCACTGTATCTGCCACTTCTGTGACTGCACTTAAACTTTTTTGCTTTTGTTTTCAGTCTTGCATTGCAAATAACTATAAACCTAAGACTGCCTACCAGTGTCAGGACTCATTCAGAATCATAAAGATATTTGTTTACCCAAGGGTTTATTAACACCTTGTAAACCACATTGAGCTTATTGTGTTCTGCATTTACTATCAGAAGAAAAAAAAAGAAAAAGTCACTTGATACTGGCTTCTTAGCTTGATTGCTTTATATGTTAAGAGCTTACATCTACATTGTTTATGCAGCGCTAAAATAATATAATTTTCAGTAGTGTCTTTGAGAAGTGTAATGAATGGGGAGGAAAAAAAAAAGTGCATGTGATTGGTTGACTCATCCAGGGTGTGTATTAATGCAGTTTTTGTTACACAACTAGTATCACAGTATGTTTGGGATTGGAAGGGACCTCGAAAGATCATCTAGTCCAATCCCCCTGCTAGAGCAGGAACGCCTAGGTGAGGTCACACACGAACATGTCCAGGTGGGCTTTGAATGTCTCCAGGGAAGGAGACTCCACAACCTCCCTGGGCAGCCCGTGCCAGTGCTCTGTCACCCTCACTGAGAAGAAGTTCTTTCTCAAATTTAAGTGCAACCTCTTGTGTTCCAGTTTGGTCCCATTACTCCTTGTCCTTTCATTGTTTGCCACTGAGAAGAGCCTGACTCCATCCTCGTGGCACTCACCCTTTATATATTTATAAACATTAATAAGGTCACTCCTCAGTCTCCTCTTCTCCAAACTAAAGAGCCCCAGCTCCCTCAGCCTTTCTTCATAAGGGAGGTGCTCCACTCCCTTCATCATCTTTGTTGCCCTACGCTGGACCCTCTCCAGCAGTTCCCTGTCCTTCTTGAACTGAGGGGCCCAGAACTGGACACAATATTCCAGCTGGGGTCTCACCAGGGCGGAGTAGAGGGGAAGGAGGACCTCTCTCGATCTACTAACCACCCCCCTTCTAATAGACCCCAGGATGCCATTGGCCTTCCTGGCCACAAGGGCACAGTGCTGGCTCATGGTCATCCTGTTGTCCACCAGGACCCCCAGGTCCCTTTCCCCTACACTGCTCTCTAATATGTAATTTCCCAACCTATACTGGAACCTGGGGTTGTTCCTGCCCAGATGCAGGACTCTACACTTTCCCTTGTTAAATTCCATCAGGTTATCCCCCGCCCAACTCTCCAGCCTGTCCAGGTCCCGCTGGATGGCAGCACAGCCTTCTGGCGTGTCAACCACTCCTCCCAGCTTAGTGTCATCAGCAAACTTGCTGATAGTACACTCAATTCCCTCGTCCAAATCGTTAATGAATATATTGAATAATATTGGCCCCAGTACTGACCCCTGAGGCACTCCACTAGATACTGGCCTCCAACTAGACTCCGCACCATTGACTACCACTCTCTGGCTTCTCTCTTTAAGCCGTACATCCAGAGGATTTCCAGATTGCAGAGAATGGAAAGTACTCAGGAATGACTGATACAGTTAGGGGCTTTAGGTATGGACATCTTGCTGTCAGAAACAAGTAATTCCTCTTTATTGCTCAGACACCTGCACGTAGACAATTGCAGGTACCGAGTTTCATTGATTGGAAAGGGAGAAGAAATAGATTTTCCCTCAGCACACAACATTATTTTTAAAAGACGTTGGATTTCATTTATTTTGCTTGGGTTTTGGCACAGGGAACCTCCATCCCGTTCCAGCAGTTGTTATGAGATTGGCAGGCAGAACAACACCAGGTACAATTCATGGGCTTCTGTCATCTGCCTGAGATTGTTACAGCACCTTCTGTGCAAGTTGATGGATGGAGAGGGAATGAATTCACAGGCCAGGTTTTCCCATGTTGGGGAGGATGTAACATGCAGACAGGCAGAAGAATACAGTATTGTTTCCTTACCCTTTTCCCTTATACCCCAAGACACTCTGCAAGGTGCTTCTGGCACCTGGGAAATAAAACAGGCCATGGTGGAGTATTTTGCAAGCTTTCTAACTTTAATCCACAGCTTAAGTAATGCTAGTGCCTAAATACCAAGGTAACTCAGTTAAAAACAAAAATAAATAATCAGCTTTCAACTGGTCTTGTTGAGTTTCATTGTGTTGCTGGGATTATTCACTTGTCAGGCTGTCACTTTGCTCTCAGATGAGTTGCAGAAGCCGGTCTACATTGTGCCCTCAGGACAGCAAGGCTTTAGGTTTTGGATGACACTGCAATGCATTAATGTGTTATGTCAAGGTGTCTTTTGTTTTAAATTTTGTTTTCAGGCTTCTGTTTACTAGTTTGCTGCAGCTAATTTAAAACTGCTGGTAATGATAAGAGGCCATCAACACTGATATGTATAATTTGACTGATCTACATAGGGTCAGTGGCTCTGAACTGAAAACAGAGCAGATTGCTGGCTTCTAAAATTCTGCCATTGGATTAATTGTATCAAAACATCCCAAAATCCATCGGTAAGTAGGCTTTGGACTGAGATTTTGTCATTCAGCATCAGATACTATTCAGAGTATATCAAAATTATCATGTTTATTTTAAGAGAAATTGAAATTTTTCAATTGTACTGACTGCATCTCCCATGTACTTTTATTTGGGTTAACTGAAGCTACAATGCTGGGCATTCAGGGGAATAAAGTTTCTCTTAGGTCCTTAAACATGACTGTAGAAGTACAGCTTAAAGCACCTAGTTGTAAAAATGTTAAACATACTGATAGATATAACATTATGAAGTGACATAGAAACGCTTTTAGGAGAACCATCCACTTTAAGAAAATGGAGTCAAGAAAAGGTTATGACCAATTGAAAATGCTGTACTGAGCATAAGCTGGATAAAATTTAATTGTCTGAGATGTACATTTCCTAGGGCACACGATTAATTGTAGTGGAAATGTTCAATTGCTTGTAATTTTGCAGAAAGTTCCCTCCTGGGCTCTGAAACTTTACATGCTTAGTCATAGCCTAATGGAGCATTTTCTTAGAAAGTTCAGCTAATTTTTTTTTGTTATATATATGGAAGAAACCAACCAACCGAAAAACCAACAAAACCCAAAAAAACCCAAACAGTTTTGGGGGAAGACTAAAAATGGCTCAAACTGACAATAAAACTTTGGATTTACATGAGACTAGTAGAGATCAGGATTAGTTTTTGGGTGAGGGTGGGTTTTGATTTTTGATGTGTGATGTGTTCTGATGCAGGAATGCAATTTTTGGGAAGAAGATAAAGCAAGAAGTAATAAATACACTTGTATAAACAAACACATAATATATACTGTAGCATTTAGTTCCCTGCTACAGTAACTTCTCACAGTGATAATATGGCTTATGTTCAACTGTATACTGAAATGTGTGCTCAGTGTCTCCTAGAACAACTTGAAGTATTTAGAATATTTGTATACTAGCAGTATCAGCATGTAGTGCTTTCAGTGCTTCTTTCTTTAAGAAAGTCTTTGGAAGTTTTCCTTGAATAAAGGTATTGGCTGCAACAGCAATGTGCAATAGGTAGCTTGTTGGACTGTTCAGATGATGGTATTTGTTTATGAGAATACCCAGAATGGTGACTTCAGGTTGAGGTATGGTCTCTGTCTGTCCCTTTACTGACATATGTTCCATTTTCAGTTCATATCACATTGGAATTAAAGTTACAGTAATTTCATGCCTAATCTTGTTTTGTAGTTATTGTCTTTTCCTGGAGATTTACATATTTAACAAATATTTATTTCCAGCAGTTCTTTCTCATAGAGCTATGCAGTCTTCGCCTAAAAACTATTAAGATTGGATAAGCGATTGTGAGAAAACTGACTAAGTTGAGGTGTATTTTTTTGCATGTTATATTTGGATTTTGCAGGATATTTTCAGCATCTAAATTGAAATGTTTCTCATCATCTAATGCTATATTTAATTCCCATTTTTACTATTGCATTTATAGTATTTCATAATATTTTTGGTTGGTTGTTGAAGAACATCAACAGTATACTTGCAGACAAGTTGAGTAGTTTTAATGGTGAACTAATATTTTGTTAGCTGGATATTATGAAGTAGAGAGCATGACAGGATGCAGAGGTCTCGCTAATTGTGGTGTATTTTATCAGAGTTTATTATTTGGTATTATATAATTCATCTCTTTCTCAGAGAGTATGCCTGTATGGAATAATTTTATTATCTACTTTGTAAGTTTGCACAGTAATTTTGCTACAACGTAGTTAAAAATGACCTTGGATGAAACTAGTGCATTTTTTTTGGTCCTCCTGTGGTTACCTAAGGCAAGTTTCATTGTATATCCTGTATCAAATCTTGGTGGCAAATCTCTAGGTAATGAAAGAGATAATTTTACTCTAAATGCTTGTACCTGTAGTTGTTAAATACACGTATGTTAATACATAGTTATTTTTGTATTTCTCCTAGATGGTTGTAGAACTCTATTGCAACTCTTTTACCTGACATTTTTCCAAATTTAAGTAATGGAGGATATAGAGTCAAAGTCGTTAGTATTGGAGAAGCTAAAAGTGGCTGGATTTACACCGAGATTAAGGATAGAGAGAGTAGCTAGATTCACAGTGGGGATTATTTTGCATCTCTTTAAAGTTGCTTTTTTCCCAAGTGGGGAACTGTAGACTAAATCTTGACCCAATGAGCCACCATGATTCATGAAGCCTCTGTAACTATCACCTCCTTCACCATCTTATTTTGTGCCATTGCAGCCCACACAGCCATAAATACCCAGTACTACACTGGCTTAAACTAGCATAGGCTCAGGTTCTGAAAATGCAGGAAACATTCTTCAGCTGTGGATAACATTTGTGGAAGTAAAATATTATGTAGTTTGGACTTAATTTCTTTCTAAATTTTGCAGAAGCAGTTTTTGCTGGTTAGAAAGCAGGCTCAACAACTAGAAGTATATAAAGCTGTCTACACTCTACTTCATCTGGGTTTAAACGGCTATTAAAACTGTCCTTACACAAAACAAACTTCTTTCCTCATAGAATGCTTGTTATATGATAACCACTGCTTTAGAATGGAAGAAATATGGAAAAAAAAATAGAGTAAGTAAGCTGGACTATTTATGGTTGTGTGAGTTTTGTTTCTCTGTTTAAAATAAGGAACTGTGATAAATAAGGGACTCAGAAACTAACACGTGTAAGTAGTTATGCAACATGCAACTGATTTACATTCTTAAACATAGTATTTACTTATCTTTCTATGCTGTTAATTGATGCTAGAATGGCTAGCAAATTTTTAGGGGTTTTTATAAACCAGTATTTCAGGGAGATGTGTTCAAAAGGGCCCAACAGTCTATGTACTCTGCTTCTTATATGCCTGCATTGAAAGGTCTTCAGTGTGATTTTCACAGGTGGTGAATGATCTCAGCTCCTGTTGAGCTCAGAGCAGTGGGTACCGATTACCTTTCAAAGTTATGCTTTGGGAGTCCCAAAATGAGAATCCAGATACTGAATTACACAAATTTAGCAAATGGTTTTAAATGCATACACTGTGATATCTGTCTTTCAGTTCCTTCATTTACAAGGAGGCAGAACAGCAATTCCCCTGTCTCATTAGGGTGTTAAAAGGTTTAGTTGAAAGTATCTAGGATACTTTGAAAATGTAGAACATCATGAAAGAACAATTTAATGTAAGTGAGAATCAATTGTGTCCTGCATGCTGACACCAGAGAATAGAGAGGCTCTTCTTCCCTTTTCATGCAGGAGGTAGCAGTTTTTCAAGCTTAGAGGAGAATAGGAGCGTGTAATATTGTGCCTCAATTCAGATGCCCGGTATAGCCCCTGAGGCAGGGGAGATCTCTGCAGTGAGTTCTTGTTTGCTTCCCTCCTTCCGTGGAGAGACAGAGACCGAGACCTTGGAAACACCATTATTTCCAATTATTCTGTAAAACAAACTCATCATATAGCTTCTGTATTCTTTATTGGTTCACATTAAGATTGAACGAAAGTATTCACTGAAATCTAAACCCTTTGTCTAAGAGCTCAGAGTAGAATTCATCTTGTCCTTAGACTACGGTGTAGAACTCTGAACCTGACCCTGAAGTTTCTTAATGTAAACAAATTGGCATCTCTAGGATATGCTTCATCTTGACCTCCATCTTAAATATGAGATGCATTGAATATAGAACTACCATTGACTGGCTCATAACCAGGCATCTGCGTTGTGAATGTTTAATATTAGAAAAAAATGCATTCCAGCCTCACTTTCTGCAAATCCTCTAAAGGTGATAACTGGAGAACTGCCTGATTCGTGCATCTCAGCTGGGTTCGGGTATAACATCAGCGTTGCCTTGCTCAGACTGACCTATCCATCTGCAGAAGGAGAACTACAGTTTTCTGGAGAACTTCAAAGCCAAACAGGATGGCTTTACTTGGTTTAGCTAATTAACTGGTCAGGTGGGACGGTATTTTTATTTAATTTTATACTGGAGTGCCGTTGTTCTGTCTGACCTTTGTGCTAGCTGCTTGCATTTCATACTGGATTTGGACCAGTTTGCTTTTAATTCATGTTTATATGCAAGTAGTTGCATATCAAAACCTAGAGCTACTTGAACATTTTGTGTGGGCTCTGAACTCTCTCATGGCCTGAGAGTATCAAACAGGAGCAGGATTCAGTCTGTGGTAATCTTGGGAAGATACACACTAATAAAAATGCAGTCATTTTTTATGTCTGCTAAATAAAATTGCCCATTGAGTGTGCTTGCGCTCCTTTCAGTATTTCTTTTAATTGATTGACTTAAGCAAAACCACTCGCTTGAACAACTAAAAACTCAGCAGCATGAGTACGGTCTCCGTGACCTGGACTGAGTTCTTACTACTTTTGTGAATAGTTCATGAGAAATCCACACACCAAAATCCTGAAAATATGAGCCCAGCATCTTTGAGTAGAATACAGATTCTTCAAAATATGAATCTAGTCAAGAACAATTTATAAGCAGAACTAAGACTGAAGAAAGAAAAAACAAAACTCAGAGGAAGAATTGTTTTTTGCTGAACTCTATTGTGAGTTTCTTTACAAGGGTAGAGTCCTATTAGAAATTTCTGTGAAAATAACCCTTAAGCTGTGAAAATTGCCTAAACAGGCCTTTTGTTTAGAAGTCTTTTGTTTAGTACTGAATTAAAAAACCAAAAAGCTATGAACTCTGAGGAGAAGAAATGTGAACGTGGGAGGATATTCTATGTAGGGCCCATGGCTGCTGCTTTACCATGTGAGTATGTGAGAGAATACCTATCATTGAATTAATAATACAAGTTCTTAAATGGGTGATACTAAGTCTTTGGTTCTCACATTGTCTTTTACAAATAGTCTAGCTAATATCAGTCAATATTGTGAGTCCCTATGCAATATCGCTTGCTGCTTTTCTACTTAAGTGCTAGATCTTGCTACCTCTGCATGCCTTGTCAGGAATATGTAGCTAATGGAAGCTACCACTCACAAGGTCACAGTGGTAGTTTCTATCTCAGCAGAAATCTGTTCTGAAAGAGGCACCATGTCCCACGTTAAGTGCCTTTTATTTCAATCTGAAAATCATTGAATATATCATTATTTAGTGTCAGAGAGAAAGACAGAATCTCACCCGTGGAGGGTGAAACAAAAGCAATTTTGATAAATCAGAGGAGAGTTGATGACAGTGAGCTGTGAAATGCAAAGATAGTTAAATGTTTACATTAAAACAAAAGAGAGGAGTAAAAAGTTTGAAATCATAAAGAATCTTTCTCTCCTCTGATACCTTATGTTGAATAGCCAGATCATTTTATTATTGCAAATACTGTGGCAGTAATCTTTTACTGCTTGCAGTATAGGCCTACAGCATTAAGTTAGTATAAAATTACATATAGTTTAATATATCTGTACAACACCTTTAAACAAGCTTCTCTAGGCAGGAAGGTTATCTGTCTTATAAATCTATTATTTCATTGTACATCTTGATAGCCTAGCATTGCTCCTAGCCATGTTTAAGCATTAAATAGTGCATTATTATTTCACATAAATCAACCAGAGATGTGTGAATTCATAAATTTTGCATTTGCACAGACAGTATTTTAAACGTTTTACGGCTTCGTGGGAACTTGGTATAAGAGCCTGTACACAAATCAGTGCCCAGGAAATTTCAATAAAATTTAATATCACAATTACGGCTTTTCAAAGTCATTGCTTGCATATTTTAGAAATGTTTTGACAGGGTCTAAAAATAAAAACAAAACTTGGAAACAAGTTATTTGGTCAGATTTTGCTGGATAGCTCCTTTCCTGCAGTGGCATGGATGATTGTATTTTTCTGATGGTTCCTCTGTTGTCTGTGTTGTTTTTTCCACTTTATTTGTACTTTCTTAATGCTCCAACTTTTTGTTTCTTTTTGTTTTTCATCTCAGTTTTTCTAGGCTGCTAAACTATAAAGAGTATGCGCAAACCTGATTGTATTCAGTCAAGAAACTGTACTGATGGGAACTTCTTGAATTGAGGTTTTTGGGGTTTAGATTCTTTTGATTAAAACCCTTGAAAATACCTTTGAAATAGATTTTATTTTCGTACAATATGTTATATATTAATGTTTGTTAAATGCAATGTAAATATTCTGGTGTTAAAAATGACAATGTCAAGAAAGAAAAAAATGGAAAGAACTATGTATCAATATAATGTATTATGCTATTATATCATATGATAAGGTAGCTTTGTTTTACAGAGGAAAAGCAAGCATATAGGAGCAAGATGTCTACAAAACAGCTGAGTTACTGTTGCTTCTGGAGCCTATTTTTCCTATGTCAGGTTTTCAAAATTTGACCATTGATTTATTTATCTGTAATTAAGCTTAATTTTGTGAATTCTCCACTACGGTACAATTGCAAGGTAATTCAGCATCCCCTCCCTTAACAGATGGGAGACAGGGAAGTTGGATTCTATGTGGGCCCATGCCCATTCTGCCACAGGAATTACTTTTACTTCTTCTGCATAACTCAGAGAGCACCAGAAAGTGCTTCGTAGGGAACGAAGCCCAGCTATGTTGTATCTCCAGATAAATGGAGATGTGAGGAACACAGGAAATCACTTACAATTCTTTTATGTTTTGCAGAGATATTCAGATCTCTGTGTTTTGCACCATTCAGCTTCTTCCTCTTTATCCTTGTATGCACATAGAAAGGGAATTCCTTACAAACCTTAACTCCAGATTGTACAACAGCAGGCTGAATCAAGCTCTGGGTATTTTACTTACAGATTGCACAAATAATTTGTTGCAGAACCAGCAGCGGAATATACATTTAGAAATACTGAGTTCAGTTTTCTCTTCATCGGTCCCTCTTATTTTTCTTCCTTAATATTTTCTCATGTTAGAGTGAATGAGAATTTTGTCATAAAATTTAATAAAATTAAATATGTTGTTGTTATTATTATTATCATTATCCTTTGTGTCTATCCAGAAATTATGTGTCATTATGTGTCATTATGTGACTACAGAACTAGAACAGTTTTGGCTTTTTTGTTGGGTTTTGGTTGTTTTTCTTTTGCAGTCTTCCTTATGTCTTGGAATTCTTTGTGTTCCTTGCAAATTGTTGTAATTGAGATGGAAATACCTATGCATGTGTAAATTCTACCTTCATGGTGTTAGTTGAAATATTCTCAGCTTCAATCATTTTAGCTGTGATCAAGAGTATAGTTAGATTTTATCTTACTAATTTGGAAGGCTTTTTAACTTACTTTCCCACAAATAATAAATTCAGTCAAATGTTAAAATTTTTCAGCTTTGGGTGAAGACTGAGCATGGAAACTTTTATCTCAAAAGACAGGTGATTGAGAAGACTGAGCATGGGAAACTTTTTTGGCATTCATTAGAGCAGACATAACTGAACATATGGTGGACTATTGGCTTGTCTTGAAGCTCCACATACAAGACAGAATTAACTTGCTACAGGATGGAGATTGTGGGGCAGATTTGGTAGAGATTCTGCACTTGTGTATCTCTGGGAAACTCTTCTATGTTCTACTGATTAAATGGGCAATAAGACTGACAAAGAGAAGACTGCTCCTGGGTTTTATCCAGTCTGCCTAATCTAGGCAGCGTCTTCATTTAGAGTTTTTGGGAAAAGTCAAGTGTATGCCTCTAAAGGTTTTCTCATGAGCACATTGTTTTTTCCTTTTCACTTTTCCCCAACAAGTGTGTGCTTCCTGGTGGGGAGAGAGAGAAAAGAAATCTTCTACATACACGCATTTGAATGGGATTGACTTTGCTTATAAGAAAAAACATGTAATATCTGTGTGGGTGGCATAGTAATGAGAACTTATCAGAATGTGAAAGAGTGGATCCAGCCAGGAAGTTATAAAGGGAAATTCACACTGTTTACAGAAAGGAGTTGTGAAGGGTGTTGTGAAATTGAATAGTGATAGTGGTAATACTTCCCCCAACCCTAAGTTTTGAAAGTTTTGTTTGCTGCCATTCAAATTTCATTGCCTTTTTGCTTAGTTTTTTTTGTAGTGGTGGTGGTGTTGTTGGTGGTGTTTTTTTGTTTGTTTGTTTTAAAGTTTGTGTTGTATTGAAGGTACTGAAGATGATCTGTACCTCTCTGACACACTGATGATTACATCTAGTACTCCGTTTCCTGGAGCTCTTAATGAGCAGAGATATACTAAATAGAAGAAAAACACAGTTATTAGTTTTGGCATGTACCAGCTTAACTGTGTTGACACTGTATCACAAGCAGTTCTGAGGATCAGCACTAAGCTAGCTCATAGAAAAAGCTTGCATTTGGAAGCAATATTGTTGGGTTTGTGTGAGTGAATAGTCTCCTGCTAGACCTGGGCCAGCCAGAGTAGAATAGTATTGCTGTCTGAAGAACTGGATTTGCCACCAAATTTGAACTTAATGACAAATGTTCTATATTTTTTAAATGCTTGAAAATTAAACTCTTAATTTTGTTGTGGGTTTATATTTTATAAAAATAAGATTTTTATTTTTATTTTTTTCCTCTGGATGATGCAGACAAAAACTACTCGTCAATATTTTGTGGAGTGAGGAAGATTTTTTTTTCTTTTCTTTTTTTTCTTTTTTTGCTAACAAATATTATTTTAAACCCAGGGGAATGTGAAAGGATAGGAGCGACATAAATTTCATAGAGAGGAGAGTTCTGTAGATTTTCTTGAGGATGATATATCCAAGCAGCTGAACACTCGAGTAGTGATTCTAGAAAAACTATTAGAGAAAGATTCTCTCTTTTTCTGTAGTATAGATGAAATGAAAACTTCTGTACTATTTTCTGATACATTATTGGCCTGTGCAACCACCTTTGCCATGGAGTGCATGTGAAACCCTGACACTGTATAATAGTTTTCTACTCTGGCAGCAGCTACAATTAACAAAAGTGTAACTAGGTTGGTACAACCATGAGTCAGTGAGGTAGAGAATAAGGCTGCCTTGCCAAGGTTACCATTTCACTTCTATATTGTGCTACAGTGAAAAATTATTCAAAGTGGAGAGTCCCAACAAATCAGGTCCCTGTTGTTTTTGAAGGCACGACATGTTTTATGGTACCGTTCATTACTGAGCAAGAACAACAAAGGAGGTCAAGACTAAGATTAATGGTATCAGCAGATCATTGTCTGAAGATTAATCTTTTTAAAATGATGAGAAAGGGATAGACACAGTGAGCCTCTAGCTGCCTACAGCTACAAAGAGTAATAATAAACATTACCATGACAGGGCTGGCTCTGGAATACTAACAGAAACATACCTAGTTATCATCAGTAAGCACTAGCAGTGGTTTTGTGTTGTTTTTTTGGCTACTGGTGACTACCGAAAATAGTGTGACTTCCCTCCCTCACAAAGCAACAATTGTGTGCTTTATTTTGATGTCTGATTATTTAATATTCATTTATTTGGGATCAATTCTCTCTTTTGTCGTGTTGCTGCTGTACTACTTTCTCTTGTGAAAAATTCTACATTATTACCTGGGTCTAAAACTATCAGGGATTTAAAAAAAAAGGTTCATTATAGAAATTACATTTGCTCAGTAAACCCAGGAGGCATTGTTTTTCTGTTAGCTCCACTATAACTAATCCTAGCTGCGTGTACATTTTCATGCGTGCTGCTTTTGTATCTAGCAGAATATGTATTTATACCGCACAGGAGGTCCATGTAGCAATTGCATAAATCTGTTTATTTTTCAAAGGCTGTATGTCAATTTCAGCAACTGATGGTATAGGAATGCTATGTACAAGTTAAACCACACGAATATTCTTTATTTTTTTAGTCTCAGCACTTTATGCATGTCTTGTCAATATTACAAACTTTGCCATTTGAAAAGGAATCGGGAATTTGCATTCAGAGTGACTGGAGCTGAAAAGTGTGAAAATTTTGGAATTAATTTATGCCAAACAGTTCTTATTTTGCATAAGCTTAAACAGGTAATTAATGATAGAAGCAGTCCACTCCCATATGTGGCAAACAGCAGTGACTGTGGTGATCAGAATGTCAGTGAGGATCACATTCTGCCACTGTCACTCAGACTGAGCAGTATATTACTGCATGAGCAGCTCCACTAAGTTCAGTCAAGCTCCTGGGATAGTAACATGGTAGTAGGATTTAATAGTGGTTGCTGTGGGTGCCTATATAATACTATGACACTACCAAATGTAGAGATTATTTTGCTAATTTGCTTCCATGAAAGCAGGCCTCTGTTATTGCATTAAGACCCAATTTTGAGTCAGGTTTAAAATCTGAGCTTGATGCAACCAGATGTTTATGTATTGTGAAATTTGAGTGTTATCTATGTGATGTCCTGGGTGCTGGATAGTGCTCACTGTCTTTCAGAATTGGGCATATGTTAGACTACACAAAGTTGTAGCATGATGATCAGCTTGAAGTCAAGTATGGGACTATGTGAATGAGTATGGTCAGATGAAAGTCATTAGTGTGGTACCTGTGTATATATATCATTGTACATTATTTACCAGGGAGGGCTTGCAGTGTTTCCCAAATACAGGAGTGCTACCTATAAGGATGACAAAGTAGGAAATTTCAATACTTGGTCCAGAGAGGCAGTATTGCAAAACCATCTCCTTTCTCCAGGGCTGGATGAAGGCTCTTGCTTCCTTTGAAATGACCCCAAGACTAGCTGCTCTGTATTTGAACAAGGAAAGCTTAAATTTGGATTGTTATAGCACGCTGACTGCTTAGCTATACAAGACTAACTCAAAGGAGGTATCTAATAGGAAACTTTCCTTATTCATATGAGGAATCTTTAAATTTGTATAGGATAGAGATTGTTCAATGTCTTTCTCTTGCGGCTAAAGTTTGATTCAGGATTTCATTGTGGATATCTGTAATAGAGAGTTTCGTACAGGGAATTGCTTCAATGAGGAGTGAGTAAAATTTACTTGGCAGTCTTACCTAGCTTTATTGCAAGTAATCTTAAAACTGAAATTCATATTTCATTTTGTTGTCATTGATGTGGAGTTAGGCAAATTAGATATGCGGCTTATTTCCTGTGAAGATCTAGAATTTGTTTTAAATTCATCAGTGTAGAGATACTAGCTAGAATAAAGGTAATATTGATTAGATATGTCCAGATTATTCCAAGCTAATGTAGTGGTCTTTTTGATTAGTGGGTCTTTAAAAATTCATACTCAACCTTCTTTCAGTGATTTCAGTAAAGTTGCATGTTATAAAAAATTTGAATGATACAGTCCTTGGGCCAGTCTGCTGTTTAAGAAACCTTTGCTAACCAAGAGAAATTTACCAGGAGCACACAAGAGTGTTTGAAGACCTCATATCAATTTTGCTTGCCTTCTGTCAAACTTGGTTTATAACCTTTGACTGTTACCCTGGTTCAAATTCACGTAGTCTGCTAGAGCTCAATGTTGAACTCTGTTAAAATATGTCATTGGCTTCATGGCAACAGTGTAAACGTCCCATATTTTTTGTCCTTTGCTGAGAATTGAACAGATTGGGTTGGACAATCTTAAATTGTCCAACAGCATTCTTGTGGTAAAACCTTGTCAAAATTTGGGATTAGGAGTTACTCTTTGGGTTAGAAAGTCTTTGGATGATCCCACTGTCAACTGTGAAAGCCACTTCAGTGTGTAAGTGTTCATTGTATGAGACATTGTGTATCACTTTTAAAAAATACTGAGCATTTACATTTGGAAATATCTTCCTAATTGTATATATTGTTCTGGGTCATTATTTTCTCATTGTTTAAATTACAGCTCATTTATTTAAAAGAATACTTGTCAAAGGAAAGCTTTAAGTACTGATTTAAGAAAGCAGTGTTAAATAATTGAAATGACTGTGATAAAATTGCCCTAGTTTAAACAGACCAGTTTTATCAGTCTGTTTAATGAATTGTGCTTTTATAGGGTGAGATAAATCTAATGTGAATACAAGTGGTTGCACTAGATATACAGCTCTATGTGGGATCTCTTGGTGGATTTAGCTAGCAGAATTAAAGAAAAAAGGGCAGTTGTACTACTGTTTTTCTCTTCGAAAACATTTCATGTACAATAAGCAGTACTGACGTCTTAGAGTGTTGTAGTACATATGTATCTGTAATGCCTGGTTATTTATGTATGGATTTTACAAAGCATCTTGGTCATTATTTGGAAAACATGCCTCTGGATGTAGAAATCAACTTGGAGATACATCCAGTCCTGGAATTTGTAACTTTCATGCACTAGAATAGTGACACAATAATTTTCTTTGTAGGCTAAGACTTGGCAGGTTGGCCTTGATTTAGACAGACTTATCTAGTTGCAAGAAAAACAGCATATCTGCTTTGTAGCCAGACTGGAGACAACCATTGGTGACTGACACAGGAGAATCCTGGGATATTTTGTAGTCTGTCCTTTGTGCTTCTATGTATTTTTAGAACACAACTTGCTTACACGAAGAGAGTAATTAAAAATGCATACTGAATCTGTTGTCATTAGAATGAAGGGACATAGTGCATCATCGGCTCTGCTTTTGGCTAATCTGCTTAAATAACCTACATAGCAGAATTAGTGTCTAATTTAGGGAAGATAAATGTTTCCTGTAGGTCCCAGTCTCACTGCAGTTCAAGGGAAATCCTTACATGCTTGTTCATACATTGGCTAGCATGCATGGTGCCATGAATTTCAATGGAAGTTCCGGGAAGGTGGTATTCAGTGTTTGATACATTTTGGTCTCAAAATGGTGGTGAAATCTTTGTTGTCTGATAAGTGGAAGAATATGCACTTGGTGTTGTATAACTCTAAGCAGATCACTGAGTGAGTAACTAGTGTTTTTGTTTTTAATGGCTGGACATACCCACATGAAGTGTTTCTTAAATGCTGTCAAGCTGATTTTGGGAACAGTTGACCCCACCAGCAATCATTGTGCATGTTAAGTGATATCTTGGGATCCAGGGCAATACTTTGAGCGAGTCATATACATGTCCCTTAACAGCTTTCAGTTCCTTATAGTCAGTTAAAGGAAAGAAACGCAAACTTCCATGGTGAGCAGAATTTGTCAGACAGTACACGACTGGCTTCCCAGGAAGTTTTACTCTAGCTAAATCTGTGCCAATTTTTCGTGTTCTAAACAAGGCCTTCAGCACTAGTCTTCTGTAATCAGTCTCTACTTCAGCTCTGCAACCTCACTTGCAGCACTGGAAGTTATGATGATTACTTAAAAAAAAAAAAAAGTTGAACTGAAGTTTCATTGGTTTATACAAAACACTTTCTGGGGGAAGGAAGCATCAGAAGACACTTGTGCATGATGTCACTTTGCTCTAATCAAACAGGCATGTACATTTCAAAAAGGATACTTGTATTCATGCCTTATGTTTTTAGTTTATTATCCTGAGGTTAGCCATTCCTACTCAGCTTGTTTTCTGTAGCATGGATGTGTCTACTGAGTGATACCAGTGTGTTGGCAAAAGCCCCAGTGCACCTGAAGGAAATTTCTTGAGATTTCAGTTTTTATGTTGTTCTGAAAGGGTTGGGGTGGGGTAGCGGTGTGAGGAGATGCTCTCTCTTGCAGAAATTGTGAAACAGGATATTTCATAATTTGAGCTGGTTATTGCTCCTCCTTTTCTTCCACCCCAAAGCAGTCTGTCTCCAAGATCTATGCTTTCCTGTTCTGTGTTCACTGCTGGCTGGAACTGGTCTTGGAGTTTTTACTACGGACTACCAGCTTGTCCATCTGTAGTAAAACTGACAAGGTTCTTGTTTAGCTTAGCAGGTGTCTAGGGAAATAAGCATAAGTTCTGAGTTTGTTGAAGTCAAGCTGCTTTGAAGAACAACTTGATTCTGATGGATTCAAGTAAGGGAAAAAAATCAGGTCTACATAGCTGTCTTTCAGAGTGATTTTATGATTTGGGAGTGAATCAGAAAACAAGAGGAAGTGAAAGTCTGAAAAATGAGGGAGGCATTTGAGGTAGAAAAGGTTGACATTTTTACTGTTCAGAAAGTACTTATGTTTTTATTAGACAATAGACTTTTCTGTCTTTGTTTTCTAGCTATTCCATCTTACTACTACAAACTTTTAAATAGTGGAAGAACATATTAAATACCGAGGAAAATTATTTTTAAAAGCTATTTTAAAAATTAATTTAAATGTAGACAGCTGTAGTATTATGGCATTAAAACACCCCAGGGTCTTTTTTATTGGTCCATTAATACTTGCCTTGAGTGGTAGAACACACCTGAGGCAAGATTTAATGAACCAATAAAACATGCCCTAGAGTGCCCTAATGCTATATTGCCAACCATTCCTATTACATAAATGCACTGTTTGCATACTTCCTTCATACATTTCAGAAAAATCTTCAATTAAGTGAAGACCATATGACAGTTCTTATCTAGAGTTTCCATCAGCATATTTTGGAGTGATTAAAATGATTATGTGAGATATTCTCAGTCAACCAATACAATATATTGTGCCTGGAACTTTATGGACTGTCCAGATGATGGATCCTTTAAGTCTGATTATGTGTTAAGTCAGAGGGTTTCCTCTTAGTTACTGAGAATTTTCTAAAGTCTTCCTAAATAATTTGAATGTAACACTGTTCCATTTCTCATCTTCTCTTGAAATTAACACACTTATTGTTTGCTTAGAATCCACCTCAAAGCAGAAATCTGGCAGAGGAACTATTCAGTCCCATTAAAATCCTCAAGGATGTTAGTAACATGATGTGTTCCAAAATCTTTGATATGGTTCAGTCGAAGAATTATTTTAGTCCTTTTTAAGAGGATAGATTTTTGGAGGTATAAATCAACTTTGATGGAGCTAAGCTGATTTATATCAGCTGATAGTCCAGCTCTTTGCTTTCCAGGACATTCAGAAGGATCAGAAATGTCATGCTTATATTAAATCAGACAGCTCAGATGGAAGAAAGTATGAAGCATGTTTATCATATTTTGCAATTGTTAATTTAAAGCCTTTGACTGGAGTTAATATTTGCACTAATGATTTAGTATGTTCATAACCATAACCAAAAATTGATAAACATACCGAAGTTGATCTGCACTCAGTAGCAGGAAAAAGAAGCAGAAGATTGGTTTTGAATGACATTGCATGCAGAATAATAACCATCAGAGAATGAGAGTGAGCTTTGTACATTATTAATTTTGCTTTCTAGAATTGTTGAGACAGAATATTCTCTTAAGGAAGAAAAATATTTATAGATATAAATTGAAAAAATGGCGTATAACTTTTATATGTTTAAGAATCCAACATGAAATAATTTTTGCGTTAATGCAACTTTGTCAGAGCCAGACTAAATATGACTTAAGACTATGAATTTGGCAGAATCCTTACTTGAAAGTTTAGGAGAAGGGAAGGAGAATCCCATGTTCTTAAATTGATACATAGGAACTGAAGAAATTACCACTTGGGCTTTTTCAGGAAGGAAGGTTTGTAGGCCAGGGTTGATCTTTGCAAGAATATTTGACAAGTTCAATATATATGAAGATATGAGCTATGTATACTTGTTGGGGCAAAAGTAAATTTACTTACTTGTAAGTCTAGATCCTTAGCTGTTGGGAGCTGGCATAGTTCCATGGAAGCCAATGAAATTATACCAGCTTATACCAGAGGAGGATCTGGCCCCTAATCTTTCAAGTAACAGGCTCATTAAATGCTTAAGACCAAATTCTTTCCTGGCACAACTCCATTGAACTTAATGGAATTAAGCCAGCAGAGCATTTGGCCATTATTTAGAAGAGATAACAATCTAAGGGGAACCAGGTTTCTGTATTTGTTTTTCTTTTGATATATAGCATTAGCAAACCGTCTGGGATTTTTATAAGACGTAATATGTGAAGTACTGGCTAAAAGAGTCTGCACAGATATCTCACAGGTAGAACACCAGACCATCTTGCTGTGCTATCTTACTTAAAATAAACAATACTGACTTGTAATTACAGGTTTTAACATTTTAATGTCTTCTGGAAAGGTGCTACTGAAACTGTCATATTTTTTCCCTATTCCTTGTTTTTCTTAGTTCACAGTACAATCCTCTCAGAAATGTAAGCAAAGTTAACCTTATTATTGAAGTTAAGACTATCTAAAAAATTATGCTCTGTTCATCCTATGACCAAATAGCTGATGTCAGTTTTCCAAAGTTATTACTGGCACTTTTTTTTTCCTTTCAAACAGCATGGTGGGCACATTCTGTTTGAGAATTTTCACTGCATCATCTAGCAGCTAAGAGGCTCGAATAAGTAAGTATAGCATTGCTACTATCAGAGATTGTTTCCTGGAGCCATTTTCATTTTTTTAAAGGTTGAGGTGGTTGTCTAAGTTTTGCCTTAATTTCATTTCTGCAGCCTTGTTGATGTTAGCTGGGCCTTATTCTTTTGGCTTACTGTGTGGATGGCTTACCCAAACTTGTTAATGCCTGACATGAAATGTGGCTGAGATTCTGCCATGATCACTCGAAGTCTTTTTTGTTAGTCATAATTGGTTTTGTTTGTTTATTTATTTATTTTAGTTACCTCAAATAAAACTTGACTCTTTTAGCCTTCTTTATTATTGTGATGTCTTTTTTTCAGTGTTGCTCTGAGATGTTAGGTACTGCTCTCAGAAGCAGTTAGGTCTAGGCTTCTGGAGGAAAAAAGCTTTCTTTGCTATATTTTTGGAGCACAAGTATGGAAAGGTGAAGGTATGTGGCTGCACCCTACTGCATAATTTATATTAACTACAGGAAAGAAAACCTTTTACAAAATAAATATTTACCATTGAAGGGCTTGAGACTTTGATAGGATGCTCTGCAGCTGAGTTCAGGCCTAGCAGGAAGCATATCTCAGTGAAGATGAACTTCCCATATGAAGGTTATAAATCTAGTTCAGCAAGTCATTTTGTGACCCTTGTGTAGTTTTATGGAAACATGAGTAACCCAAACACTAAAATCCAAAGCAGAATCACCAGCCCTTTCTACTGCATTTTTATTAAAGTTAGGCCAAGAGAGATCACTGCAAACTATTTGCAGTTGTGGGTGATGTAACACAGCTCAAGGGCATTCAGTACCTGGATAGCAGAACTGTCTTTGAATGGACTTAGATGAAGGACCACCAAGAAAACACAGAATGAAAAGCAGTGGAAGGGAAATTCATTGCCAATTAGTACCCAAAACATTCAGATGAACAAGAAGAGCTCCTTAAGCAAACCAACTGGGAGATGACGAGTCTGGAAACCATGTGGTAGGATGAAATGACTCATTTGAAGTTATGCATGAAAACATAATCGAATGTCAAGGAGTCCTAATAACTTCTGGCTTGCATAAGCAGGGGTAATGTTTTCAGATTTGTTTTATATTTCGGACTTGACCTAGAGCATGTAAAAGAAGCAGGTATCTTTCCATGTAAGGGGAAGGGCACTATTGCTGTTCCAAATAATGCCTTGTTTAACAGAAGCCCCTGCCTTCTTTCTCTGTTTCCCTGTCCCAGTTTGGATTTCTGTAAATCAATATGTAGCAGAATAATTCATTGTAAGTGTGATGGAAGGAGATGAAGCTGTGTGACTGTTCTGATAACACCAGCCTGTAGACTTATTTGCTTGTAGAAATGAGAGTTCTCCACATTTCTGATTAAGTGATACAGTGGAAGCTACAGAGCATAATAACACCTGGAGTTCTTGTTGGGACTGGTGAGTGGCTTAATGGTACAGTCTGAATCTGTTTATTTGATTTTCTTCAAAAAGTGCATCTGCTTGTATGTTTTCAGTTGTATTGAACAGGTAAGTTTCAATCTTGCAATAACTGTCTATGCATGTGTACTCACAATGAATCTCCTTTTCCTCTGGAAAAAAACCAAAACAAATGTAGAGTTGCGTACCAAGGTTAAATTCATGATGGTGCTTTAACGCTAAACTTTTTTTTTTCCTCTTCGTGCCTTAGATGATGGTTACTATTCCTATGCCTAGGTATAACTTACAGGAAAAATATTTGTATGAGTTTGCCCAAGTAATTAGCCAGTTTACTCATGCAAATAAATATTTTTTATTCAACTCGGAACATCTTTTGGCAGCATTGCCTTTAATTACAGAAACATTTAAAGGAAGACAAGGATGTAGTGCATACTAAAAATGTTGTGTACAAACAGTGAGAGTATTTAGGTGAGCAGCAGCTCTGTAATTACCTTGCAGCCAGAAAGACCCTCACATTGTTTGAAGGCTGTTGAAAATAAGGAAAGAAATAATTTCCTTCTCATGGGAAAGGAATTAATTAGCAGTGTGCTGAGGGCCTTGGGATTGATTCTCATCCAAAGTAGATAAATAAACCAAACATTTCTTCAGACTACTCAACACGAATAAAAGATACGCTGTGAGAGCTTCTTTGTAGGGCTGAACAGTGAATCTGGCCCATGAGGAGGAGGGCTAAGAGAATTTTAAACTGCCTTTGTACCCTTCCAGCGTGGCTTGTTCCAGAGGTTGCTGAGGCTCTTTACCAAATAGAAGCAGCCCTGAAGGCCTGTCTAAGTAACTCCAGCCCTTTGGCTGACCTACTAACTGAGGCAGTTTTGCATGGCTTGCAATGCTGTGGGTGCAGTGCTGTGTGGATTTTTTAATTATTTTTTTAAAATCCATGTTCTGTCAGCTTGGGCTTGCACTGAGGTCTGCAGAAGACAGCTTAAAAAAGCAAGTTTGTGAGACATCTGTGCAGAAGGAGACAGTCCTTAGCCACATCATTTGATCTAGAATTTGATTATGTTCCAGTGTTTTCACCTTGCTTCAAAGGTCTAGATTGTAGGCTCATAGAGCTATCCCTAAATAACAGTTTAGGTACTTATCTTTGTAAATTATTTAATAGAAGAAAACAGTAAAGCCTTTGCCTTCTATAGCTTAGCATGGATTGAGAAAGAAAGAAAAATACTTATCACAAATATCTGTTTTCCGGTGTTAACTTTTAAACTAATTTCAGCTATATTATTTGACAAAAAAACCTAGGGGAATCAAGGAGGACAATTTTGTGCACACTTCTACCCAGGCATCTGGATAGAATAAAACCCCATGTTATTAATGCCCCTGCTGAAAAGAGTTTATGGTAGGAGCATGTTTATTACCAAAAACGAGATAATCTGTGCAGAAGGGAGACTTTACAAATACCCTAAGTATTAGAAAAACTTCAGCTGGAAGTCACACCTTCTTAGACAGTAGGAAGTCCCACTCATAAAACACAGGCTTCTGTGAGACCAGACTGTCTTGGTTCCTCTGCTCACAGAGCTTTGATTTTGTCTCCTCGTGTGTTTTGGAAAGATGTTTTATCTGACGTTAGAGTTCTCAGGGGACCAGACCACTGATAAAATTTCATATGTAAGTGCTGACAGGTGTCCTCCTAAAATGTACAGTGTTTTGCAGTTCTTGACGTTCACTGCTGTTTGATTCTGGTACTGCAATAGCAGCTAATAGAGGAAATTATAGTTCCATTATGTTGCATCCTGTGAAAATACAGAAGTGTCAGACATTCTGTCTTGTAAGCCTGCAACTGATCTCACAAGTTTATTTTTGGGAAGTAACTTCAGTATTATAATTTACAAGCAACTATCCAGCAGTCCCTTTCAGCATTAAGATTGCTACAGCAGACATTTGAATAAAGCCTTGTACTTGTTGCAGGTCTTTAGCAAAGATATCCTCAGTTCTGCAGATGGAAGAAGTTAGTGACAAGATTTTTAAGACTTATGGAAGCTTTAGAAGATGATTAGTTTTAAAGAAATAACCCAATTTATAAGACTGGTTTTGATTATTTGCATTTCTTTTCATTAGTGATTTCTTTTCATTAGTGATTGTAGTTTTAGAAACTTTTATGTGTATCTGTGATGCTTTCATTGCTGCCTTATTTGTGTAAATTAGATTAAATTTGTATTTTGCTCAATGCAAAAGAGACATCCTCTATAGGCAATAGTGAAGAAGAACCCATGGTTTTCAATGTCAGTTCATGGAAGAGGAATATCTGCAATTCTTAGAAAGGCTAAGTACCGCAAATTTACGTGAAATATCTGTGTTAAGATGCTGAACTACTTATACCATGCTCCTTGTCAATATTAAGTCTCTATAATATGCATATATGTAATATGTATTATAGGACCAGAGGATCTGATTCATATTCCTGCTACATAAATATGCTGAAAAGTATTTAGCAACCTGAGCATGTGATTAACTTTGCCTATATACATTTTTGCTATCTTCATTTGAATTGCTTATATGTGGAAATTTAAGTATATTATGTCTATATATAGTCAAGATTTAAGGTTATAGTTGAGAAAACACCAAGAAAAAGGGAAAATACTATTTGGAGGAAAATTTACCTTTTTTGCTAAGAAACAATATAGTTACTTGATAATTTTGCCTCTTGCCGTGTATAGATAGAAGTATTTGAAAACTTACAAGAAAATACTAGGTGTGGAGAAGAGATTATAAAGTTCAATAGGAATACTTGCAGAATAAGAGATATGTATAAATGCATTATGATGGATTTTAGAAAATTTACAACCATTAAGGGAAATCAGTTTTTGAGTGGTAGGGACAAGAAGCTTACTTGTTTATAAAAGCCATGAGCAGAAGTATAGGAGTGAATTACTTAACCCAAGAGGGTTTGATTTTGGTAAGAGAAGAGATTCCCGCCATTCATTTTTTCCTAGTATGTAATGTAAAATAAACCATGTTGCAAACAGTGTTCTGGTGAAAACAGATGACTGCAAATGTTTAGCCAATGCTTTATGCTGGTTTTACTCCTGTTATAACAGCTTGCAAGTACTTTGATTCCTATTAAGGTTCTTAGTCTCGTATGAGTTTAGGGTGGAATATACGCAAAGTGGCCTAGTTATTTTTGTTGAGGACAGATATTTTCAATATGGTACTTGTTTTGTCTTTCTTATAATATTCACTGAACTTTTAAAAATGAAAATTATTTTCATTTGCTCACATGAGCATGAACTCATTCCTATGTGACCTGATGCGAAGCCCACTGATGTCAGGACTTGTAGTGAATTTTTGGACTGGGTCAAAGAAAAGATAGAGTTTTTTGCCATCTTTGCAGCGGAAGGATTAAATTCAGTTAAAAGCGCCATCTCTCTTGTATAATCTTGTACTGTACTGTTCTTCTCTTTGTTCATATATGTTCCTGCTATTATAAAATAAATGCTTGCTTGCAACA
This sequence comes from Patagioenas fasciata, assembly GCF_037038585.1. NCBI lineage: Eukaryota > Metazoa > Chordata > Aves > Columbiformes > Columbidae > Patagioenas > Patagioenas fasciata. Next base: position 92,769,778 of record NC_092521.1, read on the forward strand.
AAAATTCAAGCCCCCTCTTATTAACTTGCATAGTTTATTGTACCTTCAGGCTATAACTAGTGTGTACACTAAAACTGAAACAGAACTGTGAATCCAGAAGAATCTGTCACAGTGATATGATTTTGGATGCATCTTTATTGTGTATATGTTTTCAGAGGCCCAGAAACCTAAGATTCTCTCAGACTTCAACTTACTGGGTGAAGTGTCAACTTATGAAAATAAAAGATCTTTACTGTATGGTTGTACATACGTAAATATTCAAGTCTGGCTTCATTGAAGGCAGTGGTTTTTTTACCACTGATGTGGGACCAAGGTTTCATTCATATGCTTGTGTTGTATGATGGCAAAAAATGCACTCAGACAAATCTCTCTAAATATATAGATATACAATGTCTTTCAGTTATTCACTGTATTAAATAAGAATTGCAAATCCATATGCCCATGGCTACATAATTATTTACCACAAGTCTGTGGTCTGTAGTATAATTAACAGGTACTTGGCATCTTCACTACCTAAATGGAAAAGCAAGAACCTGTTAAATATTTTTAAATTGTTTCCCCAATTGATATTAGTAACATCTTGCATTTTGAAGGCTTTTGTTTTGCCAGAACTTAAATTTTTTAACACGGTATTGCTCACAGCGTTTTCTTTGCTTTGGAGATGACATTAAAAAATGGGATTTTCTTGTCTGTGGTTTCCTAAGATGCACATGGTATCTAATTTCACTGAAAACTCATTTTTTAACCTTAAGTTAAAAAGTGATTGTACACTGGCTGTGGGGCTTCAGCAATAACACACAGTTCCTTTTGCCACTGAGATGATTCCAGGCTGAGGAATGTCATATTTATTAGTAGCAGGAATTGTGATGAGATTGAATGGACAAGGCAGGCTTGGGTAACTTTCTTGTGGGAGATATTTCCACACCATGTTCTGTGCAGCCCAGTTAAAGGCAGAATGCTCCCTGTTGACAAAAATGGGAAGGAGCATTCATCTTCTGTATGTTGCAGATAGCTGAGGAGGATCTTTTTTTGATACCTTGAATGAATGAGATCTAACCATATTTTTCTGCACTGCTGGCCTGTTGTTCAGGAATTATTTTCTCAACTCTGTGCTTCTCTTAGTGCATTCTTACCAGCTATAGGTAACTGGAGGAGGGGATATACACATCTTCTGCAAGCATAGTGAAAACTGTTTCGGAGTATCTTCCAATCTCTCTAGAGCCTCTTACCTTTCCCGTGGAGAGAAAGTATGCTAGTCTTCTTTCTATGAGGAGGGCAGTTTTTAATGCTGGTGTTCTCAGCTTACATGATGTTCACACATAAGGTTCGTCCCCGCCACTCAGAGAAGCCTGCATTGACATTAACAGTGAACTTAGAGCCTAGAATGAGAGATCTGTGTTTGAGATACTGCAAATACCAGTGGCTATAAACTGAATAGGATCTCCTGTTGTTTGGGAGGTGAAAGGAAAATGAGAGTTAAAGGGTCCCTTAACAAATGTATTGGTTGGATTGGAAAGTTAATAGGGGAGGTTTGTGTATATCGGGTATATTTGGGTATATTACATTCATCCGTAATTCAGATTCCTGACTTTCCTGTGGGATATGATAACTAAATGATTGGGAATTTCACCTAGAAAATCCAGTACCTGAAGCCACCTAGGATTTATCAGTTGTGTTCTCTCTTTTGCCAGTTATGCTCTTGTAGAGCACAGTCCCTAAACGTGGCTTACAGTGTGATTCCAGTTCTCCTTGTTGATTCTTCTCAGGGCTGAATTCTGATTAGGAATATATAAAACTGCCTTTTTTTTTTTTTTAAATCTACTTTGACATCCTTTCAAACACAAAGTTTTTATGAGCCCTTCAGGATTTAGCCTTTTATTTTCAGTGCTCCTTCTGGCACTCAGGCTATGGCTTTTGCTTTCCTCTAAGCAGGGGGGAAAATCTTCCATTTTTGTTTTCTCTTTTCTAGATAGTATTTTCTGCAGAACAGGGGGATGAACATCTTCCTCATGCAGTGCAAGGTCTGTGCCTTCCTCCAGGAGAGAGCTGTCTGATTCTTATTGCAGTTCTGACTCTTCTCTCCCCATGGGGCAGGTGTTAGGTAGAGCAAAGACAGGTCTGCTGGTGGTAACTGGGGTCATCTAACAGTGCTGTGATTTTCAGACATGTTCTGGTGATAAGCTAGGGCTGCAGCCAAGCTGGGAAATCAAGCCAGCAGGTTGGGACAGCCAGGTGCAAGGCTGGGCACAGGCAGACCATACCAAGCCCTGATCTTGAATGCTGCTTTCAAGCCTCAGGGTGGGAAACCCCAATAAGGCTTCTCTCAGCTCTGACCCAAGGTTGCAAGGCTACAACAGATCAGAGCAGGCATTTGAGCCCAGGCAGCCAAAGCCCTTGGGAGTGAGCTGTCAGTGATCTCTGGACCCTGACAGACAGGGTTCCAAATGGGATTTGTTACTCAGTGCCTTGCTTTGCTTCAAGGAGGGGACCATTCAGCCTCCTGTTAAGATCAGTTTTGCTGAAGTGTTGGGTCTGCTAATTTGCAGCCAGCACTTAGCTTTGCATACTGAATGTGAAGCGTAATTCTGAAATTGAATTGCAGTGTAAATGATTGACTGTCCTGGAGTTTGCACTACCTAAACCTTGCTTTGTGACATTGTTTTATTTTAAAGGCTGCACAACTGAGGTTCAGTGACAGTTAAGTTTGGTATCAAATAATCAGAAAGTCTTGCCAGAGCTTTAGGAGTGAGTGCTGTGCCATTTCCTTGTCTCTGTCACAGTCCTGGAGAGCTAAGATATTTGTATATACCCGAATAGATTGCCAGAATCAATCCACTTTCCAGAGATGAATGTGGACATGTCCTCTTTCCCACTGTAATGTGAATACTCAAATCTTTCCACATAAGAAACTCATATATTTGAGTTTCACAGCACTACCTAATAAGGTTTTATAGCCATTAATGTCAGTGCCATATATCACTGAGGCAGTGAAAAAGTGGAGTTTCTCTCCCAAACCACCTCTCTAAGCATCCAAGATGAAGTGATTTTATAGCTTACACTTCCACAGATCTTTCAAATCCCACAACACAACTTGTTTCACCTGAGCCTCAAAGATTTTTGTAAATGATTTCCCAGAAGCTCTTGAGGGGGTCTTTTCTCTCTTTCTTTATTTAAATTTAAGCTTAAAATATTATTAGATTCTGTTCAACACAAAATTTTTCTAGAATACATTGCAAGCAATGTGTGCGCAAAAGGTAATCTACACTATCTAATAAATAAAATTGTATAGCAGTTTGAAATTTCAAATGTGATCATTTGCTTTAATATTGCGAAGTGTTTGTTAAACCTTTAAGCTTGTGACATTTTTCCACACTGACAGCTAAATAATGAATTAATGGCTTTAAAGTCCATGGCAGCCTGAGGGTTTCAAATGCACATTTAGTCAAAATAATTGGTGCTTTAATCATTCTTTATGAACCAAAATTGTTCTTTAGTTATACAGGAGTGGTGCTAAAGCAAATATCTATGCTGTGAATGTTCTTTTGTATTTCTAAAATTATCTGCTAAGTTGGAAAATGGTGCCTGGATGCATTTCTTCTTTAGAGTTAAAGAGGTTAGGTTTTACTCTCATAATGACCACAAATATGGCCACTGACTGGACTGTCCCTTCTCTGACGGTGAGCACTTTACGGTAGTTTTAGTACATGTGTACAGAGAAGCTGACTGCCAGGTTTTGTGAGCAGCTTTGAAGGTTTGTGTAGAAGAACGTCATACCCTTCACTGTCAAGATACAGCGTGTGGGACCCCTGTATAATTAAATAAATCAAGGGATCTGTTCACGGTGAAGCTGTCTCTCAGTCCAACTATGACACAGAGAAAAGCTGCATCCATAGTATCTTTTGTTAGTAGTGGGAATAAAAATCTTAGGTTAAACAAAAGAGGAAACTGTCCTCATTTTGTGGTTGGAATCATGTGAGTAGGTTACTTTGCCTGCACAACATTCTACTGAGGTGCTTGTACTGACCTCTGCAATGCCTCTGTGCCATATGAGCAGGAGATGCTAACCCAGTTAAGATCTGTCAGAGCTTGCTACAGGTCATCAGGGTCTACCTACTTTGTAGCATAAAGGTGATTTAACTTCTGGCTCAGGGATGTTTGTAAGACCTCAAATTACTATAAGGTGTAAAGATAAACTGGAAAAAGTGTTAGTCTAGGTTTGCCATTTCTTACATTTCTTTCACTAAACAGCCACTGGTGACCTGTGTTGGATTAGGCATGGGCTCAGGTGAACTGTTTCTGTGACCTAGTTCCTGTGTTACATGACTAACTTGAAGGGAACACTACTCATCACATAGCTAAAATGATTTTTTCAGAACTTTTGTGACGCTTTTTTTGGTAGAGTTTAATAATGGTGTGGGCAGATTGCAAATGGAAATTAATTCTCTTCAGGAGATGCTTCAGTTTCTATTTAGAATGAACTTAAAGCATGCTCTTTGAGAATCCCTGCCATGTGGCCTGGCTTTGAAGACAAGGTGATGCCTTTTGAGAAGACCATTCTGAGTATTGGAGAAGATACTTCTGACAGGAGTTACTCAGCTTTTGCCTACAACCAGTGAATCCCCACGACGTCTTGTCTTCTATTGTCACAGCTCTAAATGAGTTTGAAATAGCCTTTCTTCAACAGCCATGTCGGGCTTTATCTCTGAACTCCCTATGGGTTTTTGTAGTAGCCTAAGCACAAAACTCTCTGGTACATGAATGAAGGGCTGTCCACTCCTCTCTTCCTCTCAGTGCATGTTAGAATTGATATTCTGCAGTTGGTCTGTAACTGGTTGAGACAAGTCTCCAAGCTGGAAAAAAACCAAAAACAAACCCTGGAAGCAATACTGTGAATGACTGCGAAATTCAGTTATTTTTCTCTGGTTATTAATGCAGGAGGAAAATTACTATTCTGTAGCAAATTTCTTCCTATTTTGATAGCGTGACTGTATCTGATTAAAATGGAACACTGTACAGACATTTTACTTCCTGACTTCTAGCTCAGGAGATGGTGTATGCTAGTACAGCAGGTTGTTCCCTTTCTGCATGTAAATGAGGAAGCACAGCAATGATGTTGGGGGTAAATCAGTCAGTGTGGGTTCTGAGGGGTAGAGTGTCTTGGAATGGGAGAAAAATATTAGAGCAAGATTCATCCAGCTCTTGTAAATGTTAGATATTTTTGACTGACTGACAAAATGGTTTTGCATTACTTTGAAGCTTTTCTTTAGCTTAATAGTGGGTAGCAATTAAAATCTGGAATTTTACCTTTACCTGTTGGGGTTTTTTTTTGTCCTGATATATCCTTGCTCAGGCAAACCTTACATTCCCCCTTGTGGTTTTTTTGTTTGTTCATTTGGGTTTTGGGGGGGTTTTAGGTTGATTGGTTGGTGCCTTTTTCCTTTCTCTTCATTATTTTTTTTCTTTTCTCTTCCTTTTTGTCCCACGGAGTGATAGACAGGGAAGGTAGAAAGGGATAAACATCTGCTAGAAGCTACTTTTACTTTAGAAGATTAGGCCAGATCATTGCTAATGATCATCTATCTCCCTGAATGATTGTTTTGCTATTTGGCTGCATAAAAAATCTTCACAATTCATTCTGCTCATCAGAAGGGGAAAAGCAAAGTAGAGTGTGAGGCAATCCAGACCTTGCACCCATGTTTGGGTTTGCTTGTGCTGATGTGACTGTTTTACCGGCCTCACTAAGGGTATACTCAGAGTACCTTGCACTGTTGTAACTGTACCATGCTAAAGGCTCTTCACAGTCCCATTGACTTAGATGGCAGCACTCCTAGTAGTGAAGCTAAACCTGCACCTAAGCATTATTGGGATGGTAGAGAGGAACATGCGGATGAGCGTTTCTTGTCTACTATTCCTAAACTAGGAGAGGAGAACTTATTTTAATGGCAATATTGAGAATTACAGTGTTTGTTTCCACTTGTCAACAGTAACTTAAAGCATGTTATAGTTGGAAAGGATATAATTATACTTAAAATATTCACAATAGAGTATGCAGGATTTCCTTGTCTCTCTTTTGCTCTTCGAAGTAAAGGCATTTTTTTCCCTTTTCAGTAAGGAGAATTGAATCTGGTAGCAGCTAATGAGAGTTTTAGCTATGCATAGTAGGAAAGGATTTTAGAATCTAACTATGCATGCCTAAGACAGTTAATTTGAAAGCATATGCATATGTACAAGTGAATGGCACTTCTTCAAGGAAGTGAGATCAGCTCTTCTGGAAACATGTCTAGAAATACTTCATTTCTGTTATTGAGACCTAATATAAAACTTTCTTTATATGTACATCTGATACCGTATTTTTAGCTTCCAAAAGACTATCTCAAATAGTAATAATGTCTATATTATTTTGCATCTTCTACAGTCTTTTTCATCTGTTTTATATTTATGATTTATTGGGAAAGCATGTAGATTGAATGAGTTAATTAAAAAAAAAAAAAAGCTTTGGAAAACCCAGTATGTGTCTGTTCTCTTCACCAGAGAAAGAACATTGAATAAATTCTGGAGTTATAGGTGATGTCTACTTACAAGGTGGGATTCAATCCTTAAGAAGTATCCTTGCAATTGGCTGGAGGGTGCTGTCTTTGAGGTTTAATGTAGGAACTTTTGTTTCGTTCTTGCTGTGGCTACAGACATCCATGTTGTCCCAACTAGACTCTTGTCAGGGTAATTTATTTTGGTATTTTGGTCTGCCTGATTTGCTCTATATTTTAGCTACTGAATGAGGACAATATTTTTTATTAATTACTCAGGATTGTGGGTGAGATTTTTCACTTGATGCCATGATTTTTTTTTCCTGTCTTTGCTGTTTGGCGATCAACTGTGTCTTTAGTTACTCAATTTCTGTTCCCAATGCTTTACACAGAGATGAAATTGGGATGGGTGCATTTAACTATGCAAGATTCATTACGAGTTTATGAAAATGAGAATGAAATGGCTGAAGTTCTTCAGTATGATATGAATATTTTTTAGTAACGTCAAACATATGAATAGTATAACTGTGCCTTGTCTGGCCTTGAGAGAATCATGTGGGAAAGGCAATCCTCATCCATTGTAGAGTGTAAAGGTTTCTTTTTTCTCATGGCATGTCCAAAGATTTGGGATGTTGGAGCTTGAATTTGAATCCTGGACAAACCAAAACCATTTTAAGCCTTTACTACTCATTTATGCATAGTATGTATTCTCATGTGAGATGCAGCTCTATGAGCAGGGAGATGCCAAAAATAAGTTTTTGTTCTACTTACTTTTCCTCATCCTGTTCTGCTCTGTGAGCTCTATGTGTACTTACATACACACAGAAACATCTGATTATCTATATAGCCCACAATGCATGGAATTGGAGGGTTGAACGTGAAATTTCAAAGAAAGTTCAGTTGCCAAGTCATAACCAACTGTGGATGGTCTGAACTACATAAAAAGGTTTTATACCCTGATTCAACAAAGTATGCTCTTCAGTTTTCTGGGTCCTTTGTATGTTTAAATATAGCTAAATAATCCCATTATGGTTGCTGTACTGTTGTAGCTGCTACTTAATTTCAATATTAATTTTGCGAAATAACCTTCAGTATTGATGAAAACATTAAAAAGTTGCCAGTAAGACCCTGGAAAATACTTGCATCTTGATTTTTTTTGGTCTCTTTTGTTTTCTTTCAGGTGATAGCATAACCTTCCAAGCATATTCTCCACAATTTACTCTCCAGAAATTGTGTGTAGATGTGTGGTTGTGTTTTGTTCTTTAACTGGAATATGTTTCTAATGCAATCTATAGATTTCAACTGCTGAAGCCCTGAAAAAAAATGTTGTGTGTTGTAATATGTGAGGTAAAACTTGGCAAAACTGAGACTTTCATTTTTTATCCTGGAAATGTGCTGATGTTGGATTCCACTTTGTTAATAGGCATAAGAAATACATGAATATTACAACTTTGTCATTGAAAGCACATAAAACTCATAAAAATGCTGTCTGTTTTGATCGTGTCTTCAGCTTTTATCCTGGGAGTCTACTTACACATAAAAGTCGCAGTGGAACCTAACTGAAAAGGTAACATGTGTGGACTGAAATGAGAGAAGATATTGGTACTGAAATCTCTTGAGCTTCACCACTGTATTTTTCCTAACAAAAAGTTTGTTGCACCTTTTGAGGGCCATACTCTGGATGTTCTAATAGAATCCGACTCCTTTGTCATAATCTCTTTGTCTAATAATTCCTGTGTAGCATTTTTTCCCCTTATCATTCACTGTGTGTTAATTCACGCTTTGATTTCTGTGTCCTTGACCCAAAACTGTCAGGTCAGGATGACACTATCATCTACAGCAGATTGTGAACTATTAATTCTCTCCTCCTTTATGTACAGTAGTGTGCCATATGCAGATGGGGCCCCTCCCTGGAAGCTTGTGCTTTATAGTCTTTTGAAAGTCCTTGAGTCTGTCACAGATGTTTTTCCTGTGAAACAGGATCTCAGGCGACAGAGTGGGTTTGTCTGCAGTGTAGCCTCAGCCATGACATGTTTTAGTCACCATAGTATACCAGACTATTTATTTGCAGAATCACGCATCTTTTCTAGGTGGTTTGGCATATATTCATCTTTGCGGCACATTTCTTCTTATTCTGCTTTTTCACTCTCTGTCTCTGTGCATCTGTTTCTGGCCTGTGTTGTAGAGGCCTGCAGGGAGAATCAAAGGGAGTGTGTAGGTATGACATGGACCTTGAAAGCTAACTGTCTGTACCATCTTTGACTAGTGTCACCCATGGCGCTAAAATCAGCGTTGCCTTAATTCCTATGAGGATGTTTTAACCCACTTGCCGAGAATCTCTCTCCTGCAGCTCTTCTGCCCATACAGTTGCTTGACTAAGTACCTCTGAGTAATGGGTCCCATCTTACCTTTTGAAAATGGCTTAATCATATCTCACACCATCACGTACTCAGTAGGATCTACTTCAGCAATGCTACCTAACATTTGATAATGTAAAACCAGAAAACGTGGTGGTGTAGCCCTAATGCTTGAAAACATGCATTATTTATAGCAAATGCCAAATGTATTGACTTGCCATACTGTTGTACGAGAACATAGGTCCTATTTATTTTTTTTTTCAGTTGAAGGGTAGGATAATTAAGTGGACAGTAAGGATAACTTAAGTGGTGCCATTAGCGATTGTTGCTGCATTCTGAATAACTCCTTTTCTACTAATCTGCTAGAAGAGAAACTATCCACTGTGAAATCCAGTACTGAGGGCACTGTTTCTTATGACATGGAAAAACACACAGATTCACCATCATTCTCAGGTAGCTGTTTTCTTTCCTCTGATCTCAGCTATCTCGTTGCTCAAGTCATAAAATGAGATGGTTGTGTTCGCACCTGTGTATGTCAGTAGTAGATGTCTCTGTACAACACTTCAGTTACTGACGGTAGTGGAAACTGGTCTCAGAGTTCAGATTCATAACATGGTTAAGAGACTGCATTTTTTTTCAGCATCCAACATCATAATTTCATGTATTTCTAGAACCTTTTGTAATCTCCCTGATAATGATCCCCACTTAAGAGGTGATAGTAACTCTGGCCAGTTCTGATGAACCATTTTTGTGAAAATATTTTTCTCATTAAACATGTGGATACTCACTTTGCACCTGCCTGGAAGTTTGTGTTGCCTCTAACTATTCAGAGTGGCAAATGTTCTGACTGAGATTGCAGATAATGGATTTCCACTACACTTCTAATATGGTGGCCCTGCCAGAGATAACACAAGAGCGTCAACAGCTTCTGAAAACAAAATTGACCCTATCTGTCATGAGACTGCAGCCTTCCTGCTGTTGGAGAAAATCACATTCCCCTTAACCCATCAGATATTCAGTGATATTGATGATCTCTTGAATAACAAAGCACAGTAAGGACAGATTTTTTTATAGCTATGAAAAAAGTAACCAAATCCTCTTTCGTATTATAATATATGTGTACTTTCCTGTGTCCTGTTTATGTAAAAATGGAACCACTTGTGTAGTTGATCAGTGTAGCAATCAGTATAGCAGAGGAGGACCATATGTCTCATTAATTTATTGTTAAAAACTTATCTCTTCTTGTAAAAACAAAGGAGCTGCAGAACTTAATGCTAGCTTTTCAGTGGCTACCTTAAGTTTAAATATGTACATAGAAGTAGTTTTGTGCAGGATTATTCAGTTATGTTATTTCTTAACTTCCATGCTTCAGTGATAAAATTCAGCTTTACTAGAAGAAAGTCTTATAATCATTTTCACATTTGCTATGCATTACTCTCCTCTTCCCTCCCCTCCTTTCCTTTTTTTTTTTTTTTTTTTAAATAAATAGTACTTTGCAACAAATTGATTTTGCTAGATAGTGCATTGATCATGCACCTTGCCTGGGGACAGAATATAGCTTCAAAAACAATAATAACTAAGACAATCATCTAATTTTACTGAAATAAAACTGAAAATGTACACCCAATGAAATAATCTCTGAGACTACTTTAGGTGCATTTGTGCTTGTACTTTATCCTCAGTGACACAGTAATCTACTAAAGTTCTTCTCTCGATTTTTCTCTTTGCAATCTGGAAGAACAGATTCACCAGTGATTGTGCTCATTTATAAAAGCATCCAAAACAAAATTGAACCCCAAGGCTGATAAACTATAAAGATGCTGATCAGATCTGAGCAGAATGGACGGGATGCTTTGGGGCTTGCTCAGCTAAAGACGGCTCTACAAGACTGATGGCTTTATATACACAATTACAAACACCATAGCTTTGTTGAATGAATGGGAAATCATAAAATATGTTGCTTGCCCTTTATTAAGTAAAGAATGGTATTTTGTAAAATACTTGCAAAGATTTACTAAATTTCTGTAATTTAATTTCTGTCACTGTATTTTCTTTTCTTTGTAGAAAACTTAATCAAACAATCATTTGGAAAGAACAATCCAATAGAGTAAACCTTCTAGTCCTGAAGAACAAGTGGCTAATTGATTTTGCTTATCAATATATATCAAGGGGGTGCACAGTGTCTGCTTCATATAAAATTCATTCGTTTACACTAGCTGTGTCATAATCAATAATGGTTTAAAAATTCATTAATTCTCGCTAAAATTCTTCTCTAAAGGAGGTGCTGAATCTAAGGGTTCCGTACAAATTAGGTACGTATTGGAAATCATAAGAAGACAAATGCAACAGGACAAAGATTAAAAGCTCCTGTGGTTCTTCCAAGCAATATTTCCTGTTGTCATGAACAAGCTTTGGCTTTGTGGTGATACAAAGCAAAGTTACGATGTGGTCACTCATCTGAGTTCAGCAGCAGTGACCTTTGAAATAAAATCACGTAAGACAGAACAAACATTTTAACAATAGCTTCTTAAAGCTGAGGGATTTCCTGAAGACTGTTCCATTTCCTTTCATTTTGTAAGTGCACTAGTGAATGGATGTCTGAGTCTCTTGAAAGCCACCGACATTTAGGGAAGAACCACATGCTACCATGAAGTCACTCATGCTGTTTTAATCTTGAAATATACACTTGGGGTGGGGCAGAGGAAAAACAACACCACCAACAAAACCAACAAACAAACAAAAAAAAAAGAGGAAGAAGCCATTGACAGTTATGTGTGTAGACTTTACAAAGAGCATCTTCCTAGCTGAATGGAAAGCCTAGCCAGAGTAAAGCAAGAAGCATTTGTTGCCAAGAAGGCCTAACTATTACATCAAGTCAAAATTTGTTTTCACATTAGGATGAATATTGTATTACCCTTAAAATGTAGTGCTTTTATTTACTTGTTATTTTAAAATTAAAATTTATAGTGCATCAGAAATCAAGTTTCAAAAATTCTGTTAACTTGTAAAAGGTAATTTGAATAAAGTAGGACCAAATACTTTTTTTTTATTTTTTTAAATATATACACTGGCATTCTTGGGATCATATTGACTCCTTATAATCTGCAGTCTGTTCCCATCTTATATTCAAGGTATGACTATGCTACAGGTGTGTGATTATGCCAGTCAGGAATAAAGGCTGAGAAGTGGACCAAACTAGACGCAGCTGCTACAGCTGCTTGAACATAGCTGCTCCATAATTTTGTGATTGCAGATGCAACTGAAGAGGATCCATTTACTTACTCCAGCTTTGTGGTTCTTTAAGGGCAGAGTTGGTGCAAGGCTATCACAAGGATTTCAATGTACCACGTAAGCATATAGTGCTGTGGTTAGCAACAATAACATGTTATAGGAAAATGTTAATACTTTAGTTTGCTCGTATGCCTACATCAAGTTTAGGCAACAGAGAAAGAAAAGCCATCAGGTGGTTCAGAGCAACCAAACTGGTCTGAATGATCTTCTTGGGGAGCATATCTTTCTTCAGCAAGTATACAGGGAAATTAGCCTCATAATTTGCGCACTGGAATTAGATTGTGTGAATGCTTCCTTCTTTCCCCTCTTTGTGTCCTGAATAAACTCTAAATTATGCTTAGTGTCTTCTGGTTGTGATGGTGACCCTGTTACTGCTGGTGAAATCCAACTGACAGATCTGTCAGGAGTGTGTTTGTGTGGTTGGTTGATTGGTTTTGTGTTGTTTGTTTGTTGTGTGGGTTTCTTTGGTGTGGTTGTTTATGTTTGTTTGTTTGTTTTTTCCTTCTGTGGGGGACTTCTGTCTGGAAGAGAAAGGATCTTTTTAGACTGGTTTGGCTTAGACTTTGTATATAAAATGCTCTCCTCCTTCTTCTCTTCCATGAAGCACTACTTTAAATTCGTTGTTAATGACTTCTTGTAGGGTAAGAGATTTGAAAATTTTGAGGCATAAGCTAAAAACAGTAGCTACACCATGTACATGAGGATAAAATGGAGTGGATAAACATTATTTTTTTCAATGGCAGACATATTCCTGTCCTTCAGATTGACTTTTATGCATAATCACAGCACAATAAGTAGAAGGAATAACAGATTGACCAACAGTATACTTAATGCAGTGAAGCAGATTATATGACTGATATTTATTTCTCCTCTGCTCTGTGGTATCATGTGTAAGGACAGTATACTTACTTGCTATGCAATGCTGAATCTCTCATTAAAGAAAACAGTGGTAATTTTTTTACTCTCTGCTATGAAATTCTGTTGATCTAAAATGGAGATAGCTGTATTTTTAAAAACATGAGCTAAAAGAAGCAGCTTGTTGTTGCTGATTTTGCTCAAGCACTTTTTTTTCTGAATCTCTCAATTTTCTTAAATGAAGAGAACTGGTTTTAAATGGTATGGGCTAAAGAGTATCTTCATAATATGTTTGTATATTTTTTTTTTTTTTAACTGATCTAGCTTTAATTCATAATTACAAGCTTATTCCAATCTCTGCATTATGGAACCACATTTTAGACCAACAGCTGTTATCTACTTTCACTTGTAGCCTTGGGGTATGCATATTTTAATATTCATTTACTATGTGCCAATAAACTAAATACTTCCTACTGCAAGTCTATGAAATTAATCACAGTATCTTAGTTGCTGTTCTGTCTTCCATGTATCTCATATTTTTTAAACTTACTATGTTATATAAATTCCTCTCCTCCTCCTCCTCCCTGAAAAAAAGGGGAAGAGGAAAGGTTATTGCAAAATGTATTATACAAACAGAACAAGTTGATTAAATCTGTGATAATTAGAAAATGGAGAGGAATATAGTGTAGTCATTCAAATGACACAACCTTCTCTCCTGTTCCTGTATCTTGCATAACACTAGTATAAACCTTGCCACATGGCCTCCAGCAATATTTTAATAGCTGACTTTGTATTTGAAGGTTGTGGTTCTAACTGTTATTTAAATAGCATTAGGTCCTCATATGCATATAATATAGCCTAAAGGTAGATATTTTCCAATCTTCCAGGCACAGTCACAACTCCAAGCATCTTTGTATTAAAAGTATAAAGCATGTGGCAACTTTAGAGATGAAATTCAGTGAATAGGGAGGCAATAAAAGTCTTGCAACCCATTAAAGTTTAAGGCTATTTGTTGTGTAGCAATGGATGAAGAATTGGTGAAAAGCTGTAGGAGAGCATGCAAATAGATTACTTCAAGGATGAGTTTGGTGATAGAAAGTAATAACGTCAAGGCTGGAGATGTTTAGACAGATTTCTCATATGTTTACATTTCTGCAGTGATGTCCGCTTCCCATAAATTACAACTCAAGGGCAGCACTTACAGACAATAATAAACATTAGGTACCTACTTCTGCTCATCTTAGAAGCAATGGAGAATTTTGCTACAGAATTTGGTGTGAACAGTGGTATCCAAAATCCCTATGGGACATAACATCTGTATTGTGAACGACTGAGGTCTGTGACTTTCTATTGCCCATCCTTGTACTTGAGTATCCCCCAAGAATGAGTACAAGCACACTTCAGGCTAGATTCAGTAATGAGTTTTAGGAACATGAATAAGACACAAATGTCTGAAATCATAAATTACCTTCCAGAAAGTCCATGTTCAGCTCTTGATCAGGGCTGCAGATGTCTAAACTCGTATCTCTCCACAGTTGTTCTGGTGTCCCAAGTACACTGTCATCTTCCAGACTTGCTAACACCCATAAAATTATGTCCTACTGATAAAAAGCTTGCAATGAAAAAGATGTAAACTAAGTCCTAACCTGGATCAAACTTTACTCAAGCTTCAGGAAATTGAATAGACAACAGGCCACTTGAAGATTCATCTTAGCAGAATCCTGAGACATTATGAAGCACAAATGCAGTTTGCAAATGAATTGTATAGTGGTTTAACCCCCGCCATCAACTTAGTCTAACACAGCTGCCTGCTTACACCCCCCACTGGTATGGAGGAGAGTATCAGAAGGATAAAATTGAGAACACTCGTGGGCTGAGATAAAGACAGATTTATACGTAAAGCAAAGCCAAACAAGGAATTAATTCACCACATTCCATGGGCAGGCAGACATTCAGCCATCTTCAGGACAGACGGGCTCCATCATGTGTACCAGTTACTCAGGAATACAAACACCATAACTCCGAATGTCCCCCCCTCCCTTTTTCGTTCCCTGGCTTTTATTGCTGAGCATGATGTCATCTGGTACAAAATATTATTTTGGTCAGTTGGGGTCAGCTGTCTCAACTGTGTCTCCTCTCAGCTTTTTGTGCACCCCCAGCCTCCTCACTGGTGGGCTGGGGTGAGGAGCAGAAAACGCCTTGACTCTGTGTAAGCCCTGCTCCGTGGTAACTAAAACATCCCTGTGTTATCAACACTGCTTCCAGCACAAATCTAAAACATAGCCCCATTATAGCCACTCTGAAAAAAATGAACTCTATCCCAGCCAAAACCAGCACAATTGAAAGTTATGGATTTTGGTTTTGTTTGTTTGTTTTTTTTTTTTTTCTTTTTTTTTCCCTTGCACAAGTTGATACAAAGCTCTATTTTTGGCTGAAATGTATTTAAACTCTCTTTTTAGTCCTTCGTGGAGGTAAAAAAGTGGAACAGCAGTCCTGTGGGACATTACATAGAAGTCTGGTACCAAAACACTTGGAAGTGGAAATGTCCACAGATTTTGTTTCAGTACTACATTGCATCTGCTCAAAATGCTATACTGCTGCATGAGGGCTGTTGTATGGCTGCCATGTTTCATATTTGCTTTTGCCCATCAGTGCTGCTGGGTTTTCTGTGATGGCTCATATTGTGTGATCAAAGCACAGACCGCTGTTCGACAGGAATTGTAATCCCCATTGAAGAGAATGGGGACAGCAGCTTGGATGTTAGACTGCAGGTTTTGGCAGGTGCAGATTGAAACCTAACAAAACCAGAGCAGAATGCTGTAGTTCTGTTCAGCAAACAAAAATGTTTTGATCCAGAATAACAATAACTTGAAATACTGTGCGTTGCTTTCTGGTGATTTGCATGATTGTTACGTGATTTAGGTTTAAAACAGAAATCAGGTCAGTAACAAGGACTTAATTTTCGTTGAGCTCTGATGTCATTGTCAGCCGTGTAACATCACATATTCCTCAAAGAGGAGACTTTCATCTATTTTAAGGAATATCGATATTGTTGCACAGTTGTTTATGAAGTTCTTAGGTTCTCAGATCTCTAAACCTTTCCAAGTAAATGTCCAAACTCTTTTGTAATGAATTTATTACTATTGATACTAAGTCACCTTAGAACTTGCCTGTGGGCCATGGGTGAAAAACATTGAATTGACCTGTTCCACTTATATTAAGGGAAATTAAAAATAATAATCAGTGAACTTTTTAGGAGAAACCGTAGTGTAACATAAGAAACACATTAACTGTTTTTTGCTTTTACATGTGTTCCTATTAAAAAAGTTGTTACATAGACTATTTGGCCAAAGAAAGCTAGCATAAAATACAAAGCTTCAGGTAACAATAGAGGCTTAGCAAAGAAATGTGAAAGTGCTATGAACCAAAACAGATCACTAAAAATCCTTATGGTTACCAAAAAAATATCATTAGCTGTATTAAATGTACATAATTTTGTTAGGTTTCACATTTGCTTCCAGACTGTAGGTTCTAGTGTGTGATTGTTTGAGAAATTGGATTTTTCTTTTTTTTTATGTGATTTGTCTCAGGAGCTGGGTCATCAAAATTATGGTCCGTTTTAATTAATTAATTTCTGGAGTGCAGGATAGTCAGTTGTATAAAATATGACTTTTTATCTTTGCAAACTTGTACAAATATAGCTATCTACTCCAGTGTATGAATAATAATTATAAAATTATCTCTTTAGCTGTGAGACCGTATCTGGTAAAAATGCCTTCGTGAATATTTATTTGGGCAAGTCTTTGCTATTCTGAAGCTTTCTGAAAACATTTGTGTGAATGGAATCTTGGTCAGCTGAATTAATCTAACTAGGAAAATTACAATACTGAAAACAAAAGCAATGAAACAAACCAGAAAGTTTCATTTATGTGATTTTTTGCTATTTTGAGGTTTGTAATAGTATAATTGTAGTCTTCATAATCTGCATCTTTCTAACTTTCTAGCTGCTTCCCCCCCTCCCCCCACGTTTCCCCCCTCCTTCCCTTGTTTTAAGACTGAAAACAAAGAAGGTAAAGAAAACAAAGGAGGAGAAATAAATTTCCCTCAATGAAGTCTGTTACCAATTATATCTTGAGGTCATATTTCAAGGTAATATGGAGGCAACAGAGAAATGGTGTTTTCGAGTTTCACAAAGTTGGAGCATCCTTTCTATATGTTAACCATATCCAGTTCTCCTTCCTGATGAAGGCCGAAAGAATTAAGGAGCCTAATCTTCTGTATTTCAAGGACCTGCAGGAAAACTAGGGAAATCCGCACTTCCATGTTCCTTCTGCAGAGCGATGGCTTCAGGAGAAAGATGGACAGTAGTCCTTGTCTGGAAGTTCTGCACTCTAGCACTTCTAGAACTTGGCAGGTTCAGATCCTCTTAGTAGTCTTTGTTCTCCGGTGCACGTTCTCCTTTATGAGACTTAGCTCATTTCAAATGAAAAGCCTCCATTCAGGAAAACAGAAATGGAAAATCAGACAGAAGAAATGTATACAGAATAACTAAAACAAGTGAAATTTTCACATCAAGTGAGGCTTAAAAGATCACGCAGATGATCTCCATGTTATTAGAGAAGATAAAAAAAAAAAAGACTAGATCAGTATGCATTCAAAATTATTTTTGTTGTCATTGTGGATATGGCCACAATGGATCCAGCAGCATTCATACAAAGCACATGCAAACTAGGGGACAGAAAAAGTAAAATAATTAAAAAGCCCAGTTCTCCTTCTGAAAGGTCAGAACAGGACCCTAATTCAGGTGCTGTGAGAACTTTTTAGTGTCTCTAGAAAGAGCCTTCTGAAGGAATCTCCTTTCTTTCAGGTATGTAGGAAACGAGAAGACAAATTCTAACATGGGTGCTGTGACTGTCTCCCTACTCTTGCTGTTGGAACTATTATATAGTTCAAACGAATCTGACTCAGGAATGTACTGGTTACTTTTTCTATTTAAATTTTTAATTCCGCTTTGTTACTATAGATCTGGTTTTTATTTTCTGACTAAATGCAGTGAGAGGTAGTAAGCCTGTAACGAGAAAACTTTTGTGCATCTAATGTGTTCTTCATGCACACAAGGACTTTTCAACACCTTAAAATTGCAGATCTGCTCAAGCCTCTTTCTGATTCCGAACTCAACATTAGCCAAGTTTTCACAGTAAGCTGCCTTTTTTTTTTTCTCCAATTTCCAGTTTTAGATATTTGTGCTTTCCTAGGTTAGAATATTGTTTCTTTCCACAAAGGCATAAATTTCTATTTGTGACATAGCAATAATTTCCATGGCAACAAATCATGGCGTTATGAAGGTGAGCAAAATCCAGCTACAGAAGGCTGCCAGTCTTGGGGATGAAAGCTTGGAAAAAAGCTGTCAATAATAGCAGTGCTAATAGAAAATTATAGGCAAAGTACAAAGCTTTTTATTTAAATATCCCATGTTTGGTCAAGGAAACTATTTTTAAGAGGGGTGTTCCAGAGCTGTCTGAATTGACTTTGCAGAGATTTGGACTAGCTCCTGACAGAACTCTGATAAAACGAGCTCTTGCATATCTCTGGGAGGTTCTGAATACCTTATTCAGGAAAAATGTTTACTGAATTCTCCAGGAGTTTTTCATTAATACAGATTCCTCTGTTGTAAGTTGGATATAGTTACCTAAGTTTAACCTATAATGCAAGAGTATAACTCGTATAAATATATCAAATGCTTGCTCAAGATTTTCAGGAAGGTTCATCAAGCATATCTTATACCCAGGATCAGTGTTAGTGATCTTTACTGTGATGTTTTAAAAAAGTTTTGCAGTAACTGGTTTAAATGTTTCATCTGTACAATGGGACCTTATGCACATTAGCTCCAACATAAACAACTATTTAA
This sequence comes from Patagioenas fasciata, assembly GCF_037038585.1. Lineage (NCBI taxonomy): Eukaryota > Metazoa > Chordata > Aves > Columbiformes > Columbidae > Patagioenas > Patagioenas fasciata. Next base: position 92,788,713 of record NC_092521.1, read on the forward strand.
TGTTAAAGATGATTATATCTGCATTAAGTACTGCAGCACTGTTTATTTTCTTCCATATTGATTTTTAATTATACTAACGCTGTACATTATTTAAGAGAGGGGAGAGGAAGTTAAATCCTAATCTTATTAGCAGTGATGCAAAATGCATTGAGTTCAATAGCATTTTGGTTTGTCCTGAGTCTGATGTGACTGAGAACAGATGTGGACTCTCTTGGATTAGTTTTTTGTTCTTATGACGTAGTCGTTCTGTTCTGGATCACATTTTTCATTCATATGATATGGATTTGGCACATGTTGAATTGATCAAAGAGTAGAGAAGGCCAAGCCTATCTGATTATATAGTTGCTTCATCTTTTGTACTGTAGTTGCATAGTGCCAAAACATGATATCTGTAGCCATTTTGAGTCGGTCTTTTTTAAAACAGGCTTCTATGTTTGTTAAAGCAATGGCATTAAAAACAGTGCAAATTTGCCTAATAAGGGTTGTTTAAATAGAGAGGTGTAAATCTGCTAGTTGAGTTCAGCTGGTAGATTTGTACCCAGGTAATTAAAAACAGAGGCACTGACCATGACCAGAAGAAGCACGTTTCAGCTATTTGGCTCAATGTTAAGCTTTTCCAAGGAATTCTGTGCAATCTTAGTTAAGGTATGTTGCTAGTGTGTGCTGGTTTTCCACATAAAACTATTTTTTATTTTCCAGTCTTTGCTGTAACCTTTTCTGGGGATAACAAAACAAAACTATCTTTTACTCCCATTAGGAAGTGCTCAATAGAACAGGAACATAGTCTTAGGAGGTATCATGGGATTTGAACTAAGTTTAACCACAATAGCCTAATAGTAGTGTATGTCAAATCAGCATTTTCAGTGTATATACGTACTGGTACTTTAGGGGAAAAAGCCATACTGCTGCTGCTATACCTCCATCTCACTAGTATAATGTAAGTACATTGCCATGGTATATGAGGTTTATGTGACCTTTAGATGACATAAAACAGCTTGTCAAAGGCAAAATGTTCTCCATGTACTAAAAGCTGAGTGTTTGACTCAGTTGCCAATTTTCCAAGACTTTCTGAAATTGTTCTTTTGGACTACTTCCTTTCTTGTTGGTGCATAAAATAACTACAGAGTCACCACAGATGCTATTGTGCATATTGCTTGAGAAAATGTCTTTCATTCTTCATTTGTCTGGAAAAAAGCAACAGCATTGGAGAGCCCTTATCCCTGTATGTAATAATCACATTGTTTCACTCATTTGTAGCTGGTGACTTTTCTAAATATTTTTGATCAATAGAAAGAAATGTAAAAAATCAGTAGATTGCAGCTTGTAGCTGGAGTTGATAGATAGTTTAGGTGACAGGCTTTGAACTCCCTTGGCAATCAGCAGTTGAAAGAAATTACCTTACTTCCACAGCTAGGATCTTCTGCCAAATTTACCCTGTTCACGTCTAAATCTCTTACATATTTTAAAGGATTAAAGTTAAAGATGAGATTAAAAACTTTCCTCTTGGCTTCAAAAAGAGAACAGAATTCTCTACACAAGCATAACTGACAACCTCTCATGAGAGGGGGAAAAAAAAAAAAAAAAGAAAACCACTGAAGATGTTTCCCCATCTCCTTAACCATTTGTAACCATTTATTTTCCTTTTTTTTTTTCTTTACCTACATGTCTCACTGAGATGGCTCTTAACAATATAGTGTTGTTAGACCTTATACAAAGGTTATACTTTATGATTTGACAAACAGTATTTTTCTTCCTTTGAACTCTTCTTTGAATCCTTAATTCTTAACAGTGTAGTTAATTCTACATGTTGTGACAGAATTAATTGTGTTGCCATAACATCACTTTCCCCTAATAAATTTTCCACTGTGGGGATTTCAGCACTTCAAAGACGATACAGCATACCTTTTGCTAACCAGATGATAAGGTTTCATCTATGCAATGGAGCCAATGATTATTTTTGAACCAACATATAATTATGAAGACACAGTGAGAGAACTTTCAACATGCTCACAAGTGGCAGAACTAAATGCAAGTAGAAATGTCATGTTAGGGTGGAGGTTCAAAGTCAGCATCCAGTCGTCGGCTCTGCAGCTGCTATAATTACACAACTCTGTAAATTGGAATCATTTATCCTCTGCCAACTGCAGTAATTAATTTTCTCTTCAGTCAGTGGAGGGGGGATTGATCTTTCCTTTATGAAAATCTTTCTCACGCAAGTACCACTTTGCTCTTCTGTGTTTCCAGTTCTATAAATTTGTCCTTCTATACGACAAGTATTAAAGAGTGGAGCTGCAGTTTCCTTGCCTGTGTGTTCTTGTTTTTGTGGTAGTGATGAAAATGAAGATCCGAAGTGTGAGGTTTTGTCATGGTACTTAATTACTACCTGATAGTGGAATCTGGGTGGCTTGTTTAGTAGCAAATGGTGACTGATGGTGTTCACGTGCAGAATTTTGGCTGGCTACATAATCACTAGAAGACAGGTATTTCTTCTGTCTAAAAGCCCCTTGAACATCTATGAAAATTATCATGATTTGCACCTCATTCATGGTGTATCTCCATTCTCACACCACCCTTGTTCTCTAGATAAGTGGCACACTAGGGAGACATCTTGGGGGAGAAAAAAAACAACCACCAAACGTACTCTGAAAGTCACGGACTTTATCCCTAGAGGTTAATTTTCTTTCAGGTTTTAGCTTCTTTATACTCCCCAGTTGCTACAAAAGAGCTGTTGCCACATAGTTATTGCCTCATAGATAGTAGTAGGAGAGAAGTCTAGCCTACTACAGACATTGTGTGGTATTACTATGCTAACTGCTTTGTAGTTAAGCATAGAGGCTGTATGTAGTTGTGAATGAGAACATGCTATGGCTCCACTGGATTTTCAGTGTTACCGATGGCCTGAGTGAACCTCTAGTCAGTGACAGTGAATGTGTGACAGAGATTTCTGTTGCTTGTAACTGAACTGATCCCTTATAGACCACAGAACTAAATCAGCAAGAATAGGGTCAGCTTTGCTCTCCAAAGAGCTGCTCATTCCAACTATGTGACTGAGCAGGGGACAGGACCTCCAGCCAGGGAGGACAGGACCTGACTTTTCCAGGTCCCTCACTGTTGTCCTTCCAGTTCAAGAAGAGACATTTCAGTGATTCAGCTCGGGAGAAGCTTTTGTTATCGTTACCCATGCTATACTTGTCCACAGAGAACATAGAAGACTTGCATCTCGTGGCCATGCACAGTACCCTACTCCTGAGCAGGAATTTCCTCAAGTTTTGTTTAGTCTTAAATACTGTATTCATTTGGTTTGTTCACATACTACCTCATACTTTCTGGGCCAGATCTTCCATTTCAGTAACGCTGTTGGTATTTCTCTGATGGTCTGTTGGGTCCTGGGGAATGCTGAGATGTAAGCTTCTCTTAACTACTCTGAAACTATTTCATCTTCTGTAGTAACTTGTGCTAGTGGACTATACCAGTCTTCAGCTGCCACAGTTTGCCCAGCTGAGATGGAAGGTGAAAAGCCAACGGAAAGATTTTATCCACTCCTGGTATGTAAAGTTCTATTTTGTGTAGCCTAGTGATCCCCCAGTTCTCTAGGACCTGATTTGCTTTAATGAGATTCTGAGTGAAGGATCAGAGGTGAGGCATAATTCTCCATTTTGTATCAGTATGAGGAGGGGTCATTTAGAAGACTGATCTTTCTTCCTTCACCAGTACCTGCTTGAACCTTTTCTATAATCTTCTGCAGATGATCCAGTGCTTCTGAAAGACTATTTCCTGGCCAGTCGGAGTAGATAAAACTATAGGAATTAGAACATTTGTAATGTAAGAAGCAAAAGAAACATCCCTTTTGCTTTCTCTCTTTCAGCCTATATATACGAGAGATTTATGTTGGTAGAACTACTGTATATACAGTAAAAATGATGGCCATTTGAATAGAAATACAATTTTGTTTACCTTTTGATCATAAATTAGAAGTGGAGGATTTCTCTCCAAAAGAAACTCACTATATTCCGGTTTGAGATATTTGATAATCCCTCTTTGTATCAGAGTTTAACACAGTTAAAACACATCAAACATGATCAAGCTACATTTATCAGCAGAAAACAGCTCAAGTAAAATTATTAAAAATTCTTTGAATTTCAAAGGCAGGAATACAGCGTGCTTCTTTGGTGTTTAACTTCATATGGTGATTCAGAATGATCTGCTTCCAGGCCTTGATCCTTGCATATTTATACTTGCTTTATTGGTGTTGGAGGTTTTGTTTGCATTTAATAATTATGCAGCTCAGAGTGGCTGTTGAATCCCTTTCTGGAAGTTTTGTAAAAATCACTATTGCTTTGGACAGGCAAAGCCCACATATTGACAGTAGACGTGCATTTGAAATCAGTGCATTGCTTGTATTTGAGAAGCCTGGAGCAAAATCCTCAAGTGGGGTAAATCACCATAACTCCTTTGACTTCCATGAGATAAAGTTGATTTTCACCAGCTGGGAATCCAGACTTTGTTTTGGTTTCCCATTTGACTAAACCGAGCCAAAACCAAAGGAAATGTTTCAGAGATACGCATTTTCTCTGAAAAAAGAATTAAAAGGGGAAAAAAAAAAAATCTTGAGTGGGGATGAGCATCTCTGAGTGGAACAAAGGAATAGAAGAGAGGGGCTAATTGTTTAATTAGTAAATGTCTGCTTGGTTAATGACATATTAATGAGTTTTTAAGACAGTCATATCATTTACCATAAAAGATCCATGTGCGTATCCCTGGATGTACTGTATAATTAAGTAATGTGACCCACAGGAGTTCATCATTTAAAAACCTGTCAGCTGTCTCATGTTTGGTAGCAGATGAGTAAGCTCAGGAGGGGCTCACCAGGAGGACTGGGATGTTAAGGTCCAGAATATCTCCCTGTATCCAATCTGTTAGTCTGTGAACAGCATAGCACCTGTACATGAAGACAGCATGGATTAGGATTTGTCCAGTAGTCCATTGAGTTCTTTGTTAACAGAACAGCTGTTTTTGTGAGGTGGTGGATCCCACAGGCTTTTCTCTCTCAGTTCAATTCCATCATCTAATGGAACTGAACAAACCCAGGGTGCTGGCGCTGGGCTGTGATGTGGGATTTATCCAGCACTTCATGCTACTCTTTAGGTACTTTCTTTCTGCCAGTAAGATCTTATCCCTGGTGGTGGATGTGTGAAGGAAATTTACTGTCCTCCTTCTAAAGAATTCTTCTGGCTACACCAGCAATGTATATCCATTTAAAAATTTTCCTCCTTTGTTCTCCCCCACCCCACTTTAGGGCAGCAGTTGGCCTAGGGGTTTTTTTTAATCACAGAATATATTCTTCACCCTTTTCATCTCTGAAAGCTACTCTGTGGAGTGTTGCAGCAAGCTCCTTGCTACTTATATTCCTTTAGCTTTTAAAAAGAATGTGTGCATTAGGAAAGGTGTGGATATTGGAGACTGCTTGCCTTCAACTTCAAAGAGGGATGCAAATGTCAGGATCACTTATCCTTTCTATCTTAATGTATGTGTATATATATGTATAGATAGATTTATAATCTCATGCATAAGTATATTTCAAAGCTGGGATCCAGATTGGAAAGTTATCAAAGCTTGGAGTGAGCTTCAGGTGCAGGGTGTGTGGGTCTAAAGTTTACATTCTCTCTCAGGCCTGTCTTAAGCCATTGAAAGACCATGGGCAAAGTACCTGTATGATGTGCAGAGAACTCTAATTGCAGACCCAGTTCATCCAAATGTGCAGATCGAATGCAGACCAATTACGCAGCATGTGCAGTAAATCTGATACGTCTGGTGTTAGACTTCTAAGCACAGGTGAAGGCAATCTTAAATCTTGGATTTCACAGCTTGGCCTTTGTGGGTATATGATATAGTGACAGACCACTCATAATTTCTGCTTCCTTTCCTCAGCAGTTTTTGGAGGGATTGCAGAAGGACCATCTCCAGGCTTCCAAGCTTTTAATGTAGAGAATCCAAATACAGCATGCAGAGTTGGATGAATCTAATTCTGCTGTGCTGGTGTATTAGTCATTTGGAGTCTGGGCATGATGAGAAAGGTCTTTGGGTCCTATAATGCATGCCAAATAATTAATGTTTTTCCCCATGCAGATATTTATTTTTTAAGGAAGATTGTAGACCATTTTTCATTTTCTTGTGTTAAATTTTCACAATTTTTTTCCAGTTCATTTTTTCCAACTGTTTTAGTTCCCAGGACACCTGTAAGCAAATATTGTAGGTATAGTCTAAGAAAAGATTCTAGTTCTAGAAGCAGGTTTTAGCCAAAATTACTAAAAGCTTTTTTCCTAGTTTCCATAAAAATAAATACACTTATGTGACAGAAAAGTAATTGCTGGAGTTCTAAAATGAGAACTGTGGCTTGTTGTGTGTCTCCAGGTAAATGGAAACTGGATGTGTTTTGAGGTTCCCCTTTCTATGGGGCCCCTTCTAGTCTCTTCAGGTCGGGCAATGAAGTAGAAATAGATAAAAGAGCTAAATTGTGTGGATCAGATGTAAGTAGGCTATGTAAGGGATTATGCCTTCTTCCTAGAACAAAGGAGTGACTTGACAAGACAGCAGCAGAAGCTAAATGGATCATTTATCTGCAGGACTACAGTTGTCCTTAAATTCTAGGATTGGCTTCTGGATTAGTACTTGAGAAAGGCATTGCTTTTTTTTTCTTTCTTTCTTTTAATATCTTCTGCCAGCAGGTAGCAGACCCTTCCCTAAAGATGGACATTGAACACCACATATAACTCTTGGGTTACATCTACACAGAAGCAGAAATAAGAGAGCACTCAGCATACTACCTGTCTGCAGTACATGATGTAGAGGCCACAGAAATGAATCATATAGACCACATAACTTTTTTTTTTTTTCATTTTTTCCCCTTTTTTCTTTTTTTTTTTTTGGCAAAGGTAAGCAAAGTACTGTTGCTCCTGATAGGTGAAGTTTGCGAGTGAATATTACACACCGACTAAGGGCTTAATTCTGATTTCCCTTCTGTGAGTGTGTATCATTAGTGATTCATTGCATATTTTGAATAATAAGCTGTCTGCATAGTGGAGGGCAGAACATGGTCCTACGAGACTACTGCATGTGTGATGCATTAGAAATTATATTCAGAATGTGTAACTTATTAAAGTAGCTGTCTTGGTGTAAGTCACTGTTGGGATATGTGTGTATATATTTATCTGAAAATTAGGGGAAATTAAAAAGTGATCTTAGAGAAGGGAAAGAGACTGTAGAAATACAAATTTAAGGGAAAGCTATTTTTTTGAAAAGGACATGAAGCATGACCTTCAGCTCCTGAGTTAATAACATTCAAGCAAAACCGACAAAATGTATTTGTTTGCCTGTTCTAGTTAGTTTAGATACTTTTTTCTGTTTGAAGTGTAATCTCCACCTTGTAAAATGAATGTGAAAATAAAGTGACTTTGGCAACAGTCTGCTTTGCTGACATGTTAAATGTAGTGAAAAACAAATAATATTTTATTTGCCTAAAAAATATTGTTCTTTGTGAGAGCAAGCAGAACTTGGTAAAGTTGCTATGTGTATGATCTGTACACAAACACATACACACTCAGTATCCCATGTATATATGTATAATTTGTCGAAATGTGTTTGTTGTCTTATTCTCAGGTGGGTTTGGCTGTACTATAGTAAAGTAAAACTAAAACAAAATCCCCCATATATGTAAGTATAGCTGGCATCTTGGCTTTGGGTTGAGAGTTACAACATTCTGTCCCAGCTGAGGATCTGCCTCACTGTATCTACTGTGTAGCCTGTTAAAAAGCATGCTAATGCAATGTTATCATTCTACATTCTATTTTAACGTATTTCATCATACTGTGATTATGCGTATTATGGTATTATGACTATGATACCTATTATGATTATGCAATTCAAAGCTTCAGAATGAAATCCTAGCATGACTGATGCCAATTCACACTCTCAAGCCAGGAATTTAAAAAATCATTGCTCTAACAACAGTATTAATTTCCTATATTACACACACACACAAAAGTCTATACTTAAAAGAAAAAGCTCTAAGAAATATCTTCCATTTTTAAACTCTTTCCATAATAAAACCTTGTCAGCCTACTTCAGAATGTGGTAGGATTGTCATGTCCAGATTGGAAGGTGAAGGTTTTTCTGTTTTCTCCATGCTGATAACAGATACTGGGAATGAAGGGAAACAGAAGGGAGAATGAAAGAGAAGTGCAAAACACAATGACTGGCCTTTTACCCAAAAATCCATGACTCCCATTCTCTAAACTGTTTTCAAGCACTGACAGGAATACATTATTTGCAAACAAAATTTTGGCATATGGGAAATTTGGCTTGGTCCAACAATGCATATATACCTTGAAGACTGTGGCTAGCCAGGGGCACTGGATTTATATTATAGTTACATTGTACAGTTCTAGTAATTGCTTGAAGAATACATGTGAGGAAGTGCTTTGCTTGAAAGACGTGGAGCCAGGCTTTAGCTTTCATATTGACAGGATGAAACAGTGAAAGTAGTAGTTTGTCTGTAGTAAAGCTGGTATGTTTTGTTGCTCTATAGATGCTCCCCTTTTCTAGTTCAGTTTTTGTATTGGGAATATTGGGGGTAAATAGTAGCTGCACGCTGATATGTGTGTATGTATTATATTTACTCCTGGTGTATCTTATTGTCTGTTATGTGTATAATATACATAGATAATAATAGGAGAGTAAAAAGAAACACTATTGTGTATATACTGCAGTAGACAGAGTGTTGTCGGTGCTGGGAGAAAGGAATGAGGGTTATTTGATCTGTGTTTTAAGAGAAAGTGATACTGTGAAGTTGTCTAACTTTGTAAGCTTTTCCTTTGAGGGAGATATGTGTGCAATCTGCATGCTTAGCTAGCGCTTTGATGATAAATTTGGACTCAGTTTTTAGTCAACTACAAGAAGGTGCCAAAAGCATTGGCATCTGTTTTAGAAAATTGGCAGAGTTTCCTTGGCTGCAAATTTCTTTATCCTGTCTCATTACTTTACTCCTATCGGCTTTTACCTGCATGAAGAAAGACCAAAAGAAGAAGGCAAGAAAACCCTTTAAAACTTAAGTAGCTATTACAACAACAGAGCCTAAACCACTCAGGGTGAAGATTCTATAATTTCCACTCTTTACACATACTAGGTGCAATCAAACAACTTGAAGCAATAACACAGGGGGAAATATGTTTTACATAACTTGACTTCCAAATAGCGATTATCCCTTCAAGGCTATTTGTTTTCCCAAGAATCCTGCTGATTATAGACTCTATGCTAAACCTGTTTCAGATGATAACCTAGCTAAACCCTGGCTTCTGTCACATTAACCAAATTATGGATGCTATGAATGAGCAGGAATTACGAGTTTCTTCTGCATGCAGAAGTGTTCTCTTAAACAGACCAGTGCTGTGATACCAGGCACTAGTTCCATGAGATCACAAAAGATGAGGTGAAACCCCAGTAGCTTAAGATCAATAGCAGAAATGTTGCTGACTTCAGCGCAGCCAAGCTGTCACCTCTTGTATTTGCAAGGGATTCTTGCTAGTTGACTGTATGTGATCCTAAGGACTACACTGGTTCGTTTGATGGTGAACAGGTTCATGTTTGGTTTTTTATTTGTTTTCCTCCCAAGATTTCATTTGATTGTTTTGAAAATATGAGGTAGACTCCTGTTCTGAAGCAGGTGACAAAATAAATGGGAGATTCTGTTTTTAATCTGTAATTCATCATCTAAGGAGATCTGAAACCATCTAAGCAGATCTGAAGTCATGAGATCCTAGAAAGCTGTCAAGAATCTAGCCTCTCTTTTGTAATTATGTATAGTCCCAAGGGAAATCAAGTTCACATTTCATGCTCGTTGCTGCTGTCTTTTGGCTGGCAGAGACTTGATATTTCTAGGAGTAGAAATATCTCAGTTTTCCTTGTAAACTCTTCATTTTGCTTGTAGGGCTGTCAATGCAAAGCAGTTTGTTTCTTAGTGCAAGTATCAACAATGCTGACTGAGCCAGAATGAAGGATGCTCCTTGACTGGCTCTCCTTTTGTTGAGAGCCCAAATCCCTGTTACTGGGTTTCCTAAGCCTGTCTCGTGCTGAATTTGTGATGTTTGAAGGAAATTGGTTTTGGAAGGAAACTCGCGTGCTTATTAGTTCCTGGAAACTACAGAGCTCTCCAGCAGCTCTATCTTAGGTACAAGGTGTTTTTCCTAGTTGCTTTTCATTTTGCCCTCTGCCTCTTACTGTGCCTACAATGGAAACTGATTCCACCCTGTCTCCAGCTCATGCTGCTGCTCTAGAATAGCTGAATCCACAGATGGAGAACATTAAATATGTAGTAGAAATAGAGCAGGCTTGGTTTACCAGGTTGCCATATATAGCAAACTTTTTTTTCTGTATATGATTTTGATGGTATTTTAACATGAAGAAAGAACCATACTCATAGCAGATGCATGGTGAGACTGTAAACCTTGCTTATATGAGGCATCTAGTTGTGATGATCCGTTTTATTTCTTTTTTCCCTGTCCCTGGTGTCATAACATTTTATCAGCTGGCCATTCCCTTGTGTGACAAGTTACAGAAACAACATGGAGGGAGGAACCAAAGAATTACCAATCTATTACTATTTGAGACAGCAGAACAGTAAAGAAATGGTTTACAAATGTTGCCCCGAGAAAGGTCCAAATGAGAATCTGTTGACTGCTAGATTTCAATATTCGAGCATTATGTGAGGATCTGAAAAAGGCAATGGATTTTGTTGCAAATGTTGTGGGGTTTTATATGTTTATGTGATCAGAGAAAATAAATAAATGGCATGTGAATCAACACAATGCAAATAAATATTACAACATTTTACTGTAGATGGTTCAGGGAATATGATATTTGAAATCTGTGCAAATTATTTGAGTATTTACAAGGGTGACAACTGTATAAAAAGAAAATCATGAATGCTCCATAAGCATGTTGTTAAGATAAACAAGGGCTTCCTTTATATTAACATGCAGCGTCAGTACTAAAATGCCTCTGTAGTTTTAACTTTTGATATTGACAATTTATGTCATTTTATTTAAAATAATTTTGTGTTTTGTAATAGGGAATGTTGGGAAAATTGAAAGTTTCTACAGAGATATGTTACATGTTTGTTCCTCATGCTTTAAAACCCAAGAGCTGTTTCTTGCAGTCACTTAGGAAACACTACTTCCCACTGCACTTAAGAATTCACTTCCCACTGCAAATGCTGTAGAACATCCATCATGTGGTAGTGTCCTAGATATAACTCATTAGAGCAGCTCTGCAGTAAGTAAGAAACCTTAAGAGGTCAAAAATCATAATTCACTCCTTTTGCAGTACAAAGGTCCCACCAGGTGATTTAAGGACTTGGAACTGTGTAGTTCAGCTTGGTCAGGGTAGTAAGGTAAAACTTACACTTCTGCACATTTACTGGCATTTGCTGTCACTGACTTCATAAATGGTATTGCATACACTTAATAGTTTGTAACAAGCTGTGTATACACCTTTAGTGCACCGAAGTACCATTGGCTTCCCCAACAGTTTGGCTTGATAAGAGATTAAAGAAACCTGTCTCCTGTGCTACTTTGCCTATTAGTAAAACTGATAACATATTTATGTCCTTCATGGATGAATTTGTAAGTTAAGTACTTAAACATTTTGAAATAAACACGTGGGAAATACTAATGTCTAAATGTAATTGCTTGTCACTTTAGTGGCTTTACCTCTCATCCAGCTTCTATGTGAGATAGAGCTGAGGGACTGGAATGAGAAGGAAAAGATGCTTGTGGCCAGGTACATGTACAGCAGTTAAAAGGTTCATTCTACTTATTGAATTTTATTTCTTGGTTGAAATTTGTTTATGCTGAGATTGTGTAATAATTAGATATAACTTTATACTGGGAAGTTATTGGGACTGTACTCATGAAAGTGATAAAATCAATAAGAGTTTGTTTCCTCTTGTGCATATACAGACATCCGGTTGTAAGTGGTGCATTAAGGTGGATTTGCTCTCAGATGGGCATGGAACACTGGGGAAGAATATTATCTGATGCCTCAGTTTGTGGGGTATTGCCAGTATGTCAGTCTATTAAGTTTTACGTTTTTTTTTGTTTGTTTGTTACTCTGCTTTCTGCAACTATACGTATTTCCAAATCCCTCTTAAGTATTACTGGAAGTTTCTCAATGTGTTGAATCATCTGCAAAGGTGTTCACAGAGATTTTATGCAATCTTTTTAAAGCCACAAATACATACGTGACTCTGGATTGTAGAACGAAGTTATAATAGTTTGGGTTTGGTGGTTTGTTTTTTTGTGTGTGTGTGTGGTGTGGTTTGTTTTGTTTTGTTTTTCCCCTCAGGGAAGTACACCGAAGTAGTACTGCCTTTCCAGACACTATTGGCACTCAGCACCCACATACAAAGGTGCTTAAGAAAGTGGTGGGTCTTCATTTTTGTTCATTCCAGCTGCCAGGCAGGCTTGAGGAAAGGGGTGGAAACTTGTCACTCTATAGACTGGGGAAACAGTGTAATTTGATGCTCAGTGCACAATTCCCCCCATCTCTCCCCGCTGCCCAACAGTCTCTTTCATCTGTCTGTTTCGTAATACAGAGTTACTAAGAAGAGAGTTTTGTGTCAAGAAGGTCAAGGTATTAAACTTTAAGGGGTATCAATTGCAATTGGATGTCAGCCAAGAAGGAGGATCTCTTAATGGGGTGGAATAAGAAACTTCCTTTTTAGTTTGCTTAAAGGTAATACTTTAAAATATATGCTCCAAAGAATCAGTCTTTGATTTAGATTTTTTTTTGTCTCCTGCTTTTCTGAACTTGCAGGCCTTAGATCTTTCTGTGATTAAGCTATTTTTAACAGACGAAGATTGCTCTGAGTTTGGTTACAGTTTCTTTTGCATTTAACCCTACCTCAGCTGAAGAGGAGAACCACAGGAGGTTTTCTTCTGTTAGCTTTTTGGTATGTTTGCTGGATTTGTGTCACTTTCTTCTTTGTTCATCATTATTTCATACTTACTAATAGCTAGAAATTATGCCTGAAAGTCAAAAGCACTGAAGTGGTCCTCATTCACTTGATTAGCCTGGCTGGGTAGCTGTTGAAGCAGGAACCCCTCAGTCACAGCAGAGCTGAAGAAGTGGAAGAGTTGGTCTCTTGAAAGGAAAAAAGCAAATTTTCTTATGAAAGCTTTCTTCTTTGTTTTCTTTCTTCTCTTGTAGATGTTCATGGTCCATATTTTAGTTGCATCTTTAATTGTTCTATGACAGCATAGACACTCACTGAAAGGAATTCAATTTGTCGAAGATGCTGGTGTGGATAAAAATAACTATTCAGAAACAACTAAAAATTATAAAAATCTATCTGAAGATTAATATTGTCTTATAGAACAAACAAAACCCACAGCAAGCAAACAAGCAAAAAAACCAAAACAAACCAAATCTCTCTAACTCCTTTAATGACTGAACATTAGAATTTTATGATAGCATTAATGGAATGCCCATGCTTGGGCTTCAGGTGTCTGGGTTAGCAGCTGGGGTTGTGCGGCGATTAGAAATGACACACACTGGGACGCAGACAGAGATGCACGCACAGACAGGGATCTTGTTCAGGAAGGAGTGCCGAGCCAAGCAGACCCGAGAGCTAAGCTAGGCTGAGGCCTTCTTTATTAGTCAGTGACAATTTATAGGATTTACAGATACGCACTTGAACTAAGATGTTACATAAGATGTTTTTCCAATACTTGTTATTAAAAGCACACCACACTGTTGTTAGCTTTGTTTCAGTTACATTCCCACTCATCCACACATCAGGCCCAAGGACTTTCATACATCATACATATGGGGGCAGTTTTCCGACCCGAGATATCATTCTCACTGGCCTGGGCTATCACTTTTTACGCTCATAAAAACCATACTTTTGTATAATCTGTCCAAGGCCCTTTAGCTGGAACTGCTGTTCCCACAAGGTTGACCTTGGTGGCCTCGCAGATGCCATCCAGTCCAGTACTCCTGTGACTCATTCCAGTGAAGTCACTGAAAATGTTGGCATCCACTGGATCTCCATGTTATCAGCGAGAGGTAAGTGATGTGCATCATCTAGAAGCCGCTCTATTGAAAGTAGTTATGTAGATTGAATCATAAAAATAAAGAAATTTTCCAGTTTCAAGCCTTAATACATGACTTCACTTTTCTCTCCAGAATTTTGAAAATTACAGGGGGGAGGGAACGGGGTGAACCCAAACCCTGAAGCTGTGACCTGCATATGTGTGTGAGTGTTAAGACAATATTAAGATATCAGACATGAAATGGTGATTATCTTCTTAACATCTATTCATTTAAAGGAATACAAAATGCTGTAATTTGAGTGGCAGCTTATCCATGAAGCATTATTCTCTCTTAAGCTTTGATTAGATACATCATGTGCCATTAGATTCTACTACATTACGTTTAACTTCTCTTCTGCAAAGTAATAATGCTGTTCATTAAAGTTAAACCTTAAAAACGTAAAAGAGAAGATACTTCAACCTGCATTAAGAGTGTCTTTAGCTAGCCATAAAGCTTTTATCTCCCCTTAAGATAAACACTCAAACAGGCACAATAGTTATGGTAAAACAAATAGATTCCTGTAATGAACTACATCTTCCTTTTTTGTGATTGAACATGAGGCTTCATACAATTATACTGTAAAGAACGTCTCTTGCTATAGGAAAGCAGAGAAATTTTAAGCACACTTCTGTCATCTGACAATCCCCAGGAACCCCTCTGCCGTTCTCAAGTCTTTTTCTCTTTGGCCAAGAGCCAAAATCTACCTTAATCCAAAATAGTTTAAACACTTAGGGTTTGATCCAAAGTCCATTGAAGTCAGCGGAGGTTATCAGTGCCTTCAGTGAGTTGAACAGGTTGTTAAAATAAGCTGAAGGCTGATGTCTCCTTACCTTTGGGAATGCTGTTATCTTATTTATGTAGGTTAAGAGTAATTATAGGTAACATAGTGGGACAAAGCCTGCAATCCTTTGATAATTCATATTGAGGCTGAACTCCTGTTCAAGTCGTGGGTAAAGATGAAAATACTCTACTTCGTGCTTTAATTAGCAACAATAACCAAGGGCATAGGTCTTTTATTTCTCATTAGGTATTGGCATGTTAGGCCAGATAAGAAGCAGATATAGGAGAAATGTGTTTTAGTTTTAAATGCCTGTCCCCAGGAAGCAACGTTCAGAGGATTATGGAATGCACTTTCTTACCTAATAAGGTTTTATGCCACACCTTTAAGTACATTTCTGAAGTATCTTTAGGGACAGTTCCTAACAACAGCAACAACCAATAGCCTTTCTTTCCCCCTTTTAGGAAGTTGGTACTCTCTGTTTGTTTCTTGGGGGTGTGTGTGTATTATATATATTTTCTTGCTTACCCAGTTTACTCTTCAGCCAGTGGGCTGGCACACTGAAGCTGGTAATGAGCCTGTTGTTGCCCTCACCGCACTTTTGACAGCAGGGAATGTAAGAAGAGGTTGCCAGATGATCCTGGGCTAGAATGGGCAAGAAGGACTGTCCTTTATTTCCACTTGTGAAGCAGTGACCTTTTCTTAATTTCCCAAGTCACTCCGGTGCTCCACCCCTTTCAGTCCCTTGCTGTGAATGGAAAATTTACAGAACTCTTTATAAAAAAAAAAAAAAAAAAAAAAGAGTTTGGAAAACTGGAACACTTCTGATCAGACACTTGTTCAAGAAGGACAGGGAACTGCTGGAGAGAGTCCAGCGCAGGGCAACAAAGATGATTAAGGGAGTGGAGCATCTCCCTTATGAGGAAAGGCTGAGGGAGCTGGGTCTCTTTAGCTTGGAGAAGAGGAGACTGAGGGGTGACTTCATTAATGTTTATAAATATGTAAAGGGTGAGTGCCACAAGGATGGAGCCAGGCTCTTCTTGGTGACAACCAACAGTAGGACAAGGGGTAATGGGCACAAACTGGCACACAAGAGGTTCCACTTAAATATGAGAGGAAACTTTTTCATGGTGAGGGTGACGGACCCCTGGAACAGGCTGCGCAGGGAGGTTGTGGAGTCTTCTTCTCTGGAGACATTCAAAACCCGCCTGGACACCTTCCTGTGTGACCTCATCTGGGTGTTCCTGCTCCAGCAGGGGGATTGGACTTGATGATCTTTTGAGGTCCCTTCCAATCCCTAACATTCTGTGATTCTGTAAACTATGCTGTCTATCTGCTGTAGCTTGTCAGCAAGTAAAATCAGGTTTATGTGATTTTAGTATATTTTTTAAAAGCACATATTTCACCCTGTCCTACCAGCAGCTCAGTACATTTCCTAAACCCGTCAGAGACTTGTCTATTGCCAACTAATACTATTCTTCCATCTAGAAACATCATCCTTTAATTGTGAAAAAGTATGCAAAAGGAGAAGAGTTGCTCAATTTGTTGCTGACTTTCTGACTATGGCATACAAGAAAGAGTCCTCAACAGTTTCACAGTATCACAGTATCACAGTATGTTTGGGATTGGAAGGGACCTCAAAAGATCATCTAGTCCAATCCCCCGCTGGAGCAGGAACGCCTAGGTGAAGTCGCACAGGAATGTGTCCAGGCGGGCTTTGAATGTCTCCAGGGAAGGAGACTCCACAACCTCCCTGGGCAGCCTGTTCCAGTGCTCTGTTACCCTCACTGAGAAGAAGTTCTTTCTCAAATTTAAGTGGAACCTCTTGTGTTCCAGCTTGATCCCATTTCCCCTTGTCCTATCATTGTTTGCCACTGAGAAGAGCCTGGCTCCATCCTCGTGGCACTCACCCTTTGTATATTTATAAACATTAATAAGGTCACCCCTCAGTCTCCTCTTCTCCAAACTAAAGAGCCCCAGCTCCCTCAGCCTTTCTTCATCTTTGTTGCCCTACGCTGGACCCTCTCCAGCAGTTCCCTGTCCTTCTTGAACTGAGGGGCCCAGAACTGGACACAATATTCCAGATGGGGTCTCACCAGGGCGGAGTAGAGGGGAAGGAGGACCTCTCTCGATCTACTGACCACCCCCCTTGTAATACACCCAAGGATGCCATTAGCCTTCCTGGCCACAAGGGCACAGTGCTGGCTCATGGTCATCCTGTTGTCCACCAGGACCCCCAGGTCCCTTTCCCCTACACTGCTCTCTAATAAATAGGTCATGCCCCAACCTATACTGGAACTTGGGATTGTTCCTGCCCAGATGCAGGACTCTACACTTTCCCTTGTTAAATTCCATCAGGTTATCCCCCGCCCAACTCTCCAGCCTGTCCAGGTCCCGCTGGATGGCAGCACAGCCTTCTGGCGTGTCAGCCACTCCTCCCAGCTTAGTGTCATCAGAAAACTTGCTGATGGTACACTCAATTCCCTCGTCTAAATCGTTAATGAATATATTGAATAATATTGGCCCCAGTACTGACCCCTGAGACACTCCACTAGATACTGGCCTCCAACTGGACTCCGCACCATTGACCACCACTCTCTGGCTTCTCTCTTTAAGCCAGTTTGCAACCCACCTCACTACTCTATTGTCTAGACCATACCTCCTCAATTTAGCTGTGAGGATGCTGTGAGGGACTGTGTCAAAGGCTTTACTGAAGTCAAGGTAGACCACATCCACCGCTCTGCCATCATCCATCCACCTTGTTACATTCTCATAAAAGGCTATGAGGTTGGTCAAGCATGACTTACCCTTGGTAAAGCCATGCTAACTGCCCCTAATGACCCTCTTATCCCTGATATGCCTTGAGATGACACCAAGGATAAGCTGTTCCATTACTTTCCCAGGGACAGAGATGAGGCTGACCGGTCTATAATTACCTGGGTCCTCGTTCTTGCCCTTTTTAAAGACTGGAGTGACATTTGCTTTCCTCCAATCCTCGGGCACCTCTCTCGTTTCCCAAGACTTGGCAAAAATGATGGATAGCGGTCTAGCAATGACTTCAGCCAGCTCCCTCAGCACCCGCGGATGCATCCCATCTGGACCCATGGATTTATGGACGTCCAGACTATTTAATTGTTCCCTAACCCAGTCCTCATCGACTAAAGCAAACTCCTCCATTAACCTGGCTTCATCCGGGGTCTCAGGGGTACAGGGTTCCCCAGGACAGCCTCCAGCGGAGTAGACAGAGACAAAGAAGGCATTCAGCAATTCTGCCTTCTCTGTGTCTTCTGCCACCAGGGCACCCACCTCATTCATCAGTGGGCCTACATTGCCTCTGGTATTAGTTTTATCTGCTATGTATTTGAAAAAGTTCTTCTTGCTGTCCTTGACCCCTCTCGCCAGCTGTAATTCTAAGGAGGCCTTGGCTACCCTAGCTGCCTTCCTGCATCCTCTAACAGCAGCCTTATATTCCTCCCAAGTGGCCAGCCCCTGCTTCCATGACCTGTAAACTCGCCTCTTCTGCTTGAGCATACCCAACAGATCCCTATTCAACCACGCAGGCCTTCTGGCTCCCTTCCTCCCTTCTCATAATTTAAAATATAACCTTTTAGTCTTTCATGTTTACACATTCTCTGCTGTAGATAGTAACATCAATACCACTGTTCTTGTCAGTAAAATCTATATCAAAGGCATAAATTGTGAGGTTACAACTAAAGGCAGCTTTCCAGGGGGATTCCTAATTGTATTTGCTTCTGAAACTGAGATGTAACAATGTTGATACATGTATGCATACAAAAGAAAAAAATAAGAAGGCTGCCATTTTTTAAACTGTAGCTCTTCATCATCAGCGTCTGTGTGCATTTGGTTTGTGTGGCAAGATTTTTGGTAGCAGGACGGCTGCAGGAGTGGTGAGAAGCTGCTAGAAGCTTTCCCCAGCTGGGCCTGCCACTGGCCAAGGCTGAGCCCATTAGTGACAGTGGCAGCACCTCTGGGATAATGTACATAAGAAGGGGGGAAAAAGCCCTGTGCAACAGCAGCTGGATGAGAGGAGTGAGAATATGTGAGAGAAACAACCCTGCAGACACCAAGGTCAGTGAGGAAGGAGGGGCAGGAGGTGCTCCAGGCATAAAAGAGATTCCCCTGTAGCCTGTGGTGCAGACCATGTTGAGGCCGGCTGTCCTTCTGGAGCTCATGGAGGTCCATGGCGGAGCAGATATCTACCTTCAGCTCATAGAGGACCCCATGCCAGAGCAGGTGGATACCTGGAGGTGAAGGAGGCTGTGACCTCATGGGAAGCCTGTGCTGGAGCAGGTTTTCTGACAGGACTTGTGATCCCTTGGGGTGCCCATGCTGGAGCAGTCTGTTCCTGAAGGACTGCACCTCATGAGGAACTGCAGCCCCTGGGAAGGACTCATGTTGTGGAGGACCATCTCCAGTGGGAGGGGACCCTGTGCTGGAGCAGAGGAAGAGTGTGAGGAGTCCTCCCACTGAGGAGGAAGGAGCGGCAGAGACAAAGTGTGAGGTACTGACCATAACCCCCGTTCCCCATCCCCCTGTGCTGCTGAAGTGGAGGAGTTAGAGAAAATGGGGGGTGAAGTTGAGCCTGGGAAGAAGGGAAGGATGGGGAGAAGGTGTTTTTAGATTTGTTCTTATTTCTCATTACCCTACTCTGATTTGATTGATAATAAATTAATTTCCCTGAGTTGAGTCTGTTTTGCCTGTGATGGTAATTAGTGAGTGATCTCTCCCTGTCCTTGTCTTGACCCATGAGCCTTTCATCATATTTTCTCTCCCCCACCCAGGTGAGGAGGGGAGTAACAGAGTGGCTTTGGTGGGTACCTGGTGTCTAGCCAGGGTAAACCCACCACACTATGATTAAAATGACATTTTCTGATACTCACCAACCAATGTTATTTACAATCTAGGCAGCCTAAAAAGGGCAGAGAAAAGGACAGTCATTACTGTGATGACCACCAAGTATTTTTTCAAATAAAGCCCTCAGCAAGAGGGTACAGGTTCTTGATGTGTAAAAGTATTTAACATTTTGTGAATTGCTTTTGCATTGTGTCTACTGGTGATATTGTGGTATTTTTAAGCAAGCATTAACTCTTTTATGATTGCCACTGTTGCAGTAATGTCCATAGGAGATAATGACTTTAACAAAGCCAGAGTCAGTAGCAGCTGGAAAAAATGTTGCTTAGATAATGCATTGTTCACCTCTGCTGCATCATGACTACTCAGAGTATTGTGCAATGTAGTGTTGGGGATGATCTTTGATTTGATGACTTCAATGTGGATGATTGCTGTCAGTGTAACTGTGGAAAGACACTCTGACCAAAAAATGGTATCTATCCTCCCCAAGAATTAGCCACTTTTAATCCTGGTTTTGTGGACTTTCCAGACCCAATATTGAATCTTGGTCCTAATTTTAGAGAGCTACCAGGTTCCCTGAGAAAAAACCTCCACATAGTGTGACTCTGTATAGTTCCACAAACAGCTGTACTCAGAAGAGAATTATTGGCTACAAGTTAGAGCTTGTCTAGGTGTTTTAGAATTTATTCTTAAAAGTTCACATGGATTAACCAAATACTTAACACTGATGTCGTGAAAGAACTTGACATATCTGTATTTTTATTTGTCAGTTTACTGTAAGATTTAACAGCATTGTTTGTTCAATGATATGTGGTGTTGGTGGCTCTATAGAAATATTTTACCTGTTACAGAAGTGCTGGTCTCTGAATGTACCCAGTGCCTTGCATGGGTAATATTCTAGTGGAAAAAAATGTAGGTGATAGGATTTTGGCCAACTTTAGACCTCTTCCTGACCGATATAAACCAAACCGTAAAAGGTGATATTTGTTGTGCTCAGAGTAAGTGTGTTAGACCAAGATAGTGTGAGACCCATATGTTTACTTTGTTTTAAATTTGTGATTTTTCATTTTATGTAGAGGAGGTATTAGGAGCAAGTACAGCCAAAGTTTAGCAGAGTAGACTTGGCAATATCATCCACCTGATACAGCATTGAATTGGAGTGGAGAATGGAAGAATCATGTTTTCCCTGTCTTGTAGCATACTAAAGGAATACTATAATATCTGGTGATGCTTGTTCAGCGTATGTTCCTTGCAAGCACGTATGCCTCTAGATAGCTCATTAGGGTACTTTATTACAGTATGTGTAACAAAACTAAAATTTAAAAAAACCAAAACCAAACAAACTAAAAACTCTTACAAAAATATATATTGATGCTGATTTATTTCTACAGTGTCCATCAACATGTTGCTGCTACAGTTTTAGGAAATTTTCCATTTTTGAACAATTGTCAGGATGACTCCTCTTATTTTGGGGAGTTCAAGCATAGAGAGGAAACTACCATTATCTAGTGTAACCTTACTCAGAGAAGTTTCTATGACACTGCAGTAAAATCTGAGACTACATGCTGCTGATAGAACTGTGCTGATGGATACCAGAATGAAGAGCATTTTATCCAAAAATTGTCCTTTGGCTAGTACCATTTTATCTTGAAGAATGACAGAGAGAACTGTAAACCTAACCACAAGGTATACAGAGAGATTACTTCACACATCATTGAAGTGTATCCTGTCTCTGGGGCAAAAACTAGCAGTAGTTGAAGAGCATACAGTGATGCTGTCCAGGAATTTCTTTTTGATACAGCTTCAGCTTCTAGATGTAATTCCCCACTATCACGTTCAGTGATGGTGATGAAGCTAATATTACTGCTCTTATTTTAAACATGCCAGAAGGCTCTTTGATAAACCAAAATATTCTGTAGATCTTGACTATATCTTTAAATTGTAGGAATCTCACTTCAGTGAGGGTAATTTCAGTAGAGTTCAATGGGACTAGATAGATGTAGATAAACTATATTAGCCTATGATACCTGTGCCAGTAATGGAAAAATTACATTGCCTTTCTTTAGCTGCCCAGGTAACTAAAATCAGCAAGTGCTTAACGGATGATGTTTTGTTTGCAGCAAGGCAGTATTACTAAGATGGATAAGTACTATTGTGAGAGAAAGAAATTGGCACAAAGTAATTTAGCTGTGGTTTTGGTGGGTTTATATTAATAGAAGTTGAACTGGGGAAGTTTGTGGTGTTTGATGGGTTGTACGTTAGAATGCAGGGTTAGAGCTCTCCAGGACCCAGCCTGCACTTTGTGTACAGTGATATGGGTAGTAAAAGACAAAAAACAGTAATAGAGAAAATAAAAAAACATGTCATGACCTGTAATAAAAAATGAATCCCACAAGAATTTTAGAGTATTCACTTAATACATTCCATGTGTTGTAACTATGGCAAAACTTTTTGAGCTGCGAGCTAGCATTCCAAAGTAATTCCCGAAATTGGACTAACTGGCAGGGATAATTTTTTTAAGTCAACATAACCGTATTTATAATGTTTGACAAACTAACTGTAGTTTACTTCAGGCTGTTGTATCTGGTTTCTTATGGTATGTTTCACTGTTCACCTGAGAGCTCTTTTGCGCAGAACTGGCCAAATCTAATTTACATACTGGTGGCTCAGTGGTCAACTGGAATTATGTCTTTGCCTTGTAATTCTGTGAACCTGGATTCATATGTGATGGGAGTTCAATAGAATAATGTGTTTGGTGGTCTCAGTTACCAGCATATCACCAGAAGAAATTTGTCCATATTAGACAAACTACCGAGATTTGATGGAGTCCAGGCCAATTCTCTGATCCAGAGAAGACAAATAGTGGAAGAAAATGGCATGAGTTCAAACTAAATTAGCTCTGGTCTGGGTATCTAATGTTCACAACTGATACTTGTATAGTAGACACCGCAAGCTTTGTAGACCTTTACAATACCGTGAGAGTAATATTTTAATAAGAAAGGACAGTTGCTGAAATGTTTTCATATGCATATCTCATACATTCTTTTTTCATCTTCTAGATTTATTGAATGTCCATTTTAGCTGCTTTGCTTGTGTTTTCTAAGGTGTTTACAGAGCAATATCCTGTCCAAAGCCAATGTAGTTTTCACCTAGTTTTGCATCAAGGCATAATTGCTTTACAGCAGGCAGTAGAAATAATTTACTTACATGAGGGTCTGTCATTTGGTCTTTTTGGCTGATTTTCTTCAGTTTTTGTAGTGACACTAGTACCCTGGTACCCTGTACCAGTGAGAACAGAACATGTGGCCATGTACCCTTGCTACCACCCTTTCTCTGAGAGTGTGTGGACATGGAATAGAAGAATCATAGGAAAATTTAGATTGGAGGGAATTGCATGCAGTTTTGCAATTTACAGAATTTCCCTGTTTTTTGGGGGAGAGATGCTATGGTCTGGGAGAGAAGCTGGGTATGTCAGCATAGAGGGTCTTTACAGGACCTCCCTGGCCTGAGGGAGAGAGGCTGTGGCCTGGCTATGAGATTGGGCAGATGGATTCTAGCCGTGCTATGTGTGATCCTGCTGTAGGCCTATGGGGACTCCAGGTTCTCCTCCCTCTCCAGAGGCTGGTGGGACGGTCGTCGTGCCAGGCGGTTAGGTTCCCTCCCTAGAGGCGTTCTCAGGAGTCCTGGGGAGCTCTGGGTTACGCTGGTACTCCTAGGTGTCCTTAGAGGACTGGGTAGAAAACACCTCACTGCTGAGTAGTTTGCATAAAGTAGGCTCTCATTGTCTGACTTACTGTCGCCGTCACAGTCTGCTTGTTCCAGATATTTCTGGATACTTCTGCACTCCTTGATGATCAACAGACTGTTTGCATAGTTTGGCTATCTATTTTCTCGAGCACACTAAAACTGTTTCGTTGTTTGGGACAGTTGAGTGGTCGTATTTCACCCACTTCTATTGCAGCAAAAAGTAGGTTAAAATTCACAGGCTTATGCTAAGAGCCACGCTTGCTGTGCTTAACTCACGCTAGCTGCTACATGAAGTCGCTGCGTTCATTAGCTGACACTGTGTGTGGTCTCAGAATTTTGGCATGGCTGTCCTTTTCTATAGAAGGATAAGAATACTTGTCCTAGTAATATTTCTCATATTAGTATTTCTACATGCAGTAGAGTTGGCAAATGTTTCTGACTCATGTTGTACAAAACAGATTCCTGTTTTTAATGAAAATGAGTGGACATCATCTGTTCACAAAATGCATGTTATCTGGACCAGCTCTCATTGTAGAAATATATCAAGAGGGCAAAGAATGCAAATAATAACTGAAGTTATATGAAAAAAATAATGTAGTTATAAGGAAGCAAAACAAACAAAAAAAACACAGAAGGCACAAAA